>NW_027034215.1:0-7593 GCF_034236695.1 Oncorhynchus nerka | reverse complement strand
TGTATATAGCCTCCACATTGACTCAGTACCGGTACCCCTGTATATAGCCTCCACATTGACTCAGTACCGGTACCCCACTGTATATAGCCTCCACATTGACTCAGTACCGGTACCCCTGGTATATAGCCTCCACATTGACTCAGTACCGGTACCCCTGTATATAGCCTCCACATTGACTCAGTACCGGTACCCCTGTATATAGCCTCCACATTGACTCAGTACCGGTACCCCCTGTATATAGCCTCCACATTGACTCTGTACCGGTACCCCTGTATATAGCCTCCACATTGACTCAGTACCGGTACCCCTGTATATAGCCTCCACATTGACTCAGTACCGGTACCCCCTGTATATAGCCTCCACATTGACTCAGTACCGGTACCCCCTGTATATAGCCTCCACATTGACTCAGTACCGGTACCCCCTGTATATAGCCTCCACATTGACTCAGTACCGGTACCCCCTGTATATAGCCTCCACATTGACTCAGTACCGGTACCCCCTGTATATAGCCTCCACATTGACTCAGTACCGGTACCCCCTTGTATATAGCCTCCACATTGACTCTGTACCGGTACCCCCTGTATATAGCCTCCACATTGACTCAGTACCGGTACCCCCTGTATATAGTCTCCACATTGACTCAGTACCGGTACCCCCTGTATATAACCTCCACATTGACTCAGTACCGGTACCCCCTGTATAAATTGTGTAACTTTTTTTTTTTTTTTTTTTAAATGTACTTTTGTTTATTTAGTAAATATTTTCTCAACTCTATTTTCTGAACTGCATTGTGGGTAAGGGGCTCGTAAGGAAGTATTTCACTGTCAGGTCTACTACACCTGTTGTATTCAGCATTTCACTGGGAGGTCTACTACACCTGTTGTATTCAGCATTTCACTGTAAGGTCTACTACACCTGTTGTATTCAGCATTTCACTGTCAGGTCTACTACACCTGTTGTATTCAGCATTTCACTGTGAGGTCTACTATACCTGTTGTATTCAGCATTTCACTGTGAGGTCTACTACACCTGTTGTATTCAGCATTTCACTGTGAGGTCTACTACACCTGTTGTATTCAGCATTTTACTGTAAGGTCTACTACACCTGTTGTATTCAGCATTTCCTGTGATTCTGCCACCTGTTGTATTCAACTGTTTCACTGTGGTCTACTACACCTGTTGTATTCAACATTTCACTGTGAGATCTACTACACCTGTTATTCAGCATTTCACTGAGGTCTACTACACCTGTTGTATTCAAGCATTTCACTGTAAGGTCTACTACACCTGTTGTATTCAGCATTTCACTGTGAGGTCTACTACACCTGTTGTATTCAGCATTTCACTGTAAGGTCTACTACACCTGTTATTCAGCATTTCACTGTAAGGTCTACTACACCTGTTGTATTCAGCATTTCACTGGGAGGTCTACTACACCTGTTGTATTCAGCATTTTCACTGTCAGGTCTACTACACCTGTTGTATTCAGCATTTTCACTGTCAAGGTCTACTACACCTGTTGTATTCAGCATTTTCACTGTGGGGTCTACTGCACCTGTTGTATTCAGCATTTCACTGTAAGGTCTACACCTGTTGTATTCAGCATTTCACTGTAAGGTCTACTACACCTGTTGTAGTCAGCATTTCACTGTGAGGTCTACTACACCTGTTGTATTCAGCATTTCACTGTGAGGTCTACTATGCCTGTTGTAGTCAGCATTTCACTGTAAGGTCTACTACACCTGTTGTATTCAGCATTTCACTGTGAGGGTCTACTATACCTGTTGTAGTCAGCATTTCACTGTGAGGTCTACACCTGTTGTATTCAGCATTTCACTGTCAGGTCTACTACACCTATAATTGTATTCAGCATTTCACTGTAAGGTCTACTACACCTGTTGTATTCAGCATTTTCACTGTAAGGTCTACTACACCTGTTGTATTCAGCATTTCACTGTACGGTCTGATACACCTGTTGTATTCAGCATTTCACTGTAGGTCTACTACACCTGTTGTATTCCAGCATTTCACTGTAAGGTCTACTACACTTGTTGTATTCAGCATTTTCACTGTAAGGTCTACTACACCTGTTGTATTCAGCATTTCACTGTAAGGTCTACTACACCTGTTGTATTCAGCATTTCACTGTCAGGTCTACCTACACCTGTTGTGTCAGCATTTCACTGTCAGGTCTACCTACACCTGTTGTATTCAGCATTTCACTGTAAGGTCTACTACACCTGTTGTATTCTAGCATTTCACTGTCAGGTCTACCTGTTGTTCAGCATTTCACTGTAAGGTCTACTACACCTGTTGTATTCAGCATTTCACTGTAAGGTCTACTACACTGTTGTATTCAGCATTTCACTGTAAGGTCTACTACACCTGTTGTATTCAGCATTTCACTGTGAGGTCTACCTACACCTGTTGTATTCAGCATTTCACTGTAAGGTCTACTACACCTGTTGTATTCAGCATTTCACTGTAAGGTCTACTACACCTGTTGTATTCAGCATTTCACTGTCAGGTCTACTACACCTGTTGTATTCAGCATTTCACTGTAGGGTCTACTATACCTGTTGTATTCAGCATTTCACTGTGAGGGTCTACTACACCTGTTGTATTCAGCATTTCACTGTGAGGTCTACTACCCTGTTGTATTCAGCATTTTACTGTAAGGTCTACTACACCTGTTGTATTCAGCATTTCACTGTGAGGTCTACTACCTGTTGTATTCAGCATTTCACTGTGGGGTCTACTGCACCTGTTGTATTCAGCATTTCACTGTGAGATCTACTACACCTGTTGTATTCAGCATTTCACTGTGAGGTCTACTACACCTGTTGTATTCAGCATTTCACTGTAAGGTCTACTACACCTGTTGTATTCAGCATTTCACTGTGAGGTCTACTACACCTGTTGTATTCAGCATTTTCACTGTAGTCTACTACACCTGTTGTATTCAGCATTTCACTGTAAGGTCTACTACACCTGTTGTATTCAGCATTTCACTGGGAGGTCTACTACACCTGTTGTATTCAGCATTTCACTGTCAGGTCTACTACACCTGTTGTATTCAGCATTTCACTGTCAGGTCTACTACACCTGTTGTATTCAGCATTTCACTGTGAGGTCTACTACACCTGTTGTATTCAGCATTTCACTGTAAGGTCTACTACACCTGTTGTATTCAGCATTTCACTGTAAGGTCTACTACACCTGTTGTAGTCAGCATTTCACTGTGAGGTCTACTACACCTGTTGTATTCAGCATTTCACTGTGAGGTCTACTATACCTGTTGTAGTCAGCATTTCACTGTAAGGTCTACTACACCTGTTGTGATTCAGCATTTCACTGTAGTCTACTATACCTGTTGTAGTCAGCATTTCACTGTGAGGTCTACTACACCTGTTGTATTCAGCATTTCACTGTCAGGTCTACTACACCTGTTGTATTCAGCATTTCACTGTAAGGTCTACTACACCTGTTGTATTCAGCATTTCACTGTAAGGTCTACTACACCTGTTGTATTCAGCATTTCACTGTACGGTCTGATACACCTGTTGTATTCAGCATTTCACTGTAAGGTCTACTACACCTGTTGTATTCAGCATTTCACTGTAAGGTCTACTACACTTGTTGTATTCAGCATTTCACTGTAAGGTCTACTACACCTGTTGTATTCAGCATTTCACTGTAAGGTCTACTACACCTGTTGTATTCAGCATTTCACTGTCAGGTCTACCTACACCTGTTGTATTCAGCATTTCACTGTCAGGTCTACCTACACCTGTTGTATTCAGCATTTCACTGTAAGGTCTACTACACCTGTTGTATTCAGCATTTCACTGTCAGGTCTACCTACACCTGTTGTATTCAGCATTTCACTGTAAGGTCTACTACACCTGTTGTATTCAGCATTTCACTGTAAGGTCTACTACACCTGTTGTATTCAGCATTTCACTGTAAGGTCTACTACACCTGTTGTATTCAGCATTTCACTGTGAGGTCTACCTACACCTGTTGTATTCAGCATTTCACTGTAAGGTCTACTACACCTGTTGTATTCAGCATTTCACTGTAAGGTCTACTACACCTGTTGTATTCAGCATTTCACTGTCAGGTCTACTACACCTGTTGTATTCAGCATTTCACTGTGAGGTCTACTATACCTGTTGTATTCAGCATTTCACTGTGAGGTCTACTACACCTGTTGTATTCAGCATTTCACTGTGAGGTCTACTACACCTGTTGTATTCAGCATTTTACTGTAAGGTCTACTACACCTGTTGTATTCAGCATTTCACTGTGAGGTCTACTACACCTGTTGTATTCAGCATTTCACTGTGAGGTCTACTACACCTGTTGTATTCAGCATTTCACTGTGAGATCTACTACACCTGTTGTATTCAGCATTTCACTGTGAGGTCTACTACACCTGTTGTATTCAGCATTTCACTGTAAGGTCTACTACACCTGTTGTATTCAGCATTTCACTGTGAGGTCTACTACACCTGTTGTATTCAGCATTTCACTGTAAGGTCTACTACACCTGTTGTATTCAGCATTTCACTGTAAGGTCTACTACACCTGTTGTATTCAGCATTTCACTGGGAGGTCTACTACACCTGTTGTATTCAGCATTTCACTGTCAGGTCTACTACACCTGTTGTATTCAGCATTTCACTGTCAGGTCTACTACACCTGTTGTATTCAGCATTTCACTGTGAGGTCTACTACACCTGTTGTATTCAGCATTTCACTGTAAGGTCTACTACACCTGTTGTATTCAGCATTTCACTGTAAGGTCTACTACACCTGTTGTAGTCAGCATTTCACTGTGAGGTCTACTACACCTGTTGTATTCAGCATTTCACTGTGAGGTCTACTATACCTGTTGTAGTCAGCATTTCACTGTAAGGTCTACTACACCTGTTGTATTCAGCATTTCACTGTGAGGTCTACTATACCTGTTGTAGTCAGCATTTCACTGTGAGGTCTACTACACCTGTTGTATTCAGCATTTCACTGTCAGGTCTACTACACCTGTTGTATTCAGCATTTCACTGTAAGGTCTACTACACCTGTTGTATTCAGCATTTCACTATGGAGTCTACTACACCTGTTGTATTCAGCATTTCACTGTCAGGTCTACTACACCTGTTGTATTCAGCATTTCACTGTAAGGTCTACTACACCTGTTGTATTCAGCATTTCACTGTAAGGTCTACTACACCTGTTGTATTCAGCATTTCACTGTAAGGTCTACTACACCTGTTGTATTCAGCATTTCACTGTAAGGTCTACTACACCTGTTGTATTCAGCATTTCACTGTAAGGTCTACTACACCTGTTGTATTCAGCATTTCACTGTAAGGTCTACCTACACCTGTTGCATTCAACATTTCACTGAGGTCTACTACACCTGTTGTATTCAGCATTTCACTGTAAGGCCTACTACACCTGTTGTAAGGTCTACTACACCTGTTGTATTCAGCATTTCACTGTAAGGTCTACTACACCTGTTGTATTCAGCATTTCACTGTAAGGTCTACTACACCTGTTGTATTCAGCATTTCACTGTCAGGTCTACTACACCTGTTGTATTCAGCATTTCACTGTAAGGTCTACTACACCTGTTGTATTCAGCATTTCACTGTGGTCTACTACACCTGTTGTATTCAGCATTTCACTGTAAGGTCTACTACACCTGTTGTATTCAGCATTTCACTGTAAGGTCTACTACACCTGTTGTATTCAGCATTTCACTGTAAGGTCTACTACACCTGTTGTATTCAGCATTTCACTGTAAGGTCTACCTACACCTGTTGCATTCAACATTTCACTGAGGTCTACTACACCTGTTGTATTCAGCATTTCACTGTAAGGCCTACTACACCTGTTGTATTCAGCATTTCACTGTAAGGTCTACTACACCTGTTGTATTCAGCATTTCACTGTAAGGTCTACTACACCTGTTGTAGTCAGCATTTCACTGTAAGGTCTACTACACCTGTTGTAGTCAGCATTTCACTGTAAGGTCTACCTACACCTGTTGTATTCAAATCAAATCAAATCAAATGTATTTATATAGCCCTTCATACATCAGCTGATATCTCAAAGTGCTGTACAGAAACCCAGCCTAAAACCCCAAACAGCAAGCAATGCAGGTGTAAAAGCACGGTGGCTAGGAAAAACTCCTAGAAAGGCCAAAACCTAGGAAGAAACCTAGAGAGGAACCAGGCTATGTGGGGTGGCCAGTCCTCTTTCTGGCTGTGCAGGTAGAGATTATAACAGAACATGGCCAAGATGTTCAAATGTTCATAAATGACCAGCATGGTCGAATAATAATAAGGCAGAACAGTTGAAACTGGAGCAGCAGCACTGGCCAGGTGGACTGGGGACAGCAAGGAGTCATCGTGTCAGGTAGTCCTGGGGCACGGTCCTAGGGCTCAGGTCCTCCGAGAGAGATAAAGAAAGAGAGAATTAGAGCATATGTGGGGTGGCCAGTCCTCTTCTGGCTGTGCCGGGGTGGAGATTATAACAGAACATGGCCAAGATGTTCAAATGTTCATAAATGACCAGCATGGTCGAATAATAATAAGGCAGAACAGTTGAACTGGAGCAGCAGCATGGCCAGGTGGACTGGGGACAGCAAGGAGTCATCATGTCAGGTAGTCCTGGGACATGGTCCTAGGGCCCAGGTCAGTTGAAACTGGAGCAGCAGCATGGCCAGGTGGACTGGGGACTGCAAGAAGTCATCATGTCAGGTAGTCCTGGGGCATGGTCCTAGGGCTCAGGTCCTCCGAGAGAGAGAAGGAGAGAATTAGAGAACGCACACTAGATTCAATAGACACCGAATAGGACAGGAGAAGTATTCCAGATATAACAAACTGACCCTAGCCCCCCGACACATAAACTACTGCAGCATAAATACTGGAGGCTGAGACAGGAGGGGTCAGGAGACACTGTGGCCCCATCCGAGGATTCAGCTATTCAGCATTTCACTGTAAGGTCTACTACACCTGTTGTATTCAGCATTTCACTGTAAGGTCTACTACACCTGTTGTATTCAGCATTTCACGGTAAGGTCTACCTACACCTGTTGTATTCAGCATTTCACTGTAAGGTCTACTACACCTGTTGTATTCAGCATTTCACGGTAAGGTCTACTACACTTGTTGTATTCAGCATTTCACTGTAAGGTCTACTACACCTGTTGTATTCAGCATTTCACTGTAAGGTCTACTACATCTGTTGTATTCAACATTTCACTGTGAGGTCTACTACACCTGTTGTATTCAGCATTTCACTGTGAGGTCTACTACACCTGTTGTATTCAACATTTCACTGTAAGGTCTACTACACCTGTTGTATTCAGCATTTCACTGTAAGGTCTACTACACCTGTTGTATTCAGCATTTCACTGTGAGGTCTACTACACCTGTTGTATTCAGCATATCACTGTAAGGTCTACTACACCTGTTGTATTCAACATTTCACTGAGGTCTACTACACCTGTTGTATTCTGCATTTCACTGTAAGGTCTACTACACCTGTTGTATTCAGCATTTCACTGTAAGGTCTACT
>NW_027034214.1:0-7591 GCF_034236695.1 Oncorhynchus nerka | reverse complement strand
CATTTACATTTACATTTAAGTCATTTAGCAGACGCTCTTATCCAGAGCGACTTACAAATTGGTGCTTTCACCTTAAGACATCCAGTGGAACAGCCACTTTACAATAGTGCATCTAGGTCTTTAAGGGGGGAGGGGGGTGAGAAGGATTACTTTATCCTATCCTAGGTATTCCTTAAAGAGGTGGGGTTTCAGGTGTCTCCGGAAGGTGGTGATTGACTCCGCTGTCCTGGCGTCGTGAGGGAGTTTGTTCCACCATTGGGGGCCAGAGCAGCGAACAGTTTTGACTGGGCTGAGCGGGAACTGTACTTCCTCAGTGGTAGGGAGGCGAGCAGGCCAGAGGTGGATGAACGCAGTGCCCTTGTTTGGGTGTAGGGCCTGATCAGAGCCTGGAGGTACTGAGGTGCCGTTCCCCTCACAGCTCCGTAGGCAAGCACCATGGTCTTGTAGCGGATGCGAGCTTCAACTGGAAGCCAGTGGAGAGAGCGGAGGAGCGGGGTGACGTGAGAGAACTTGGGAAGGTTGAACACCAGACGGGCTGCGGCGTTCTGGATGAGTTGTAGGGGTTTAATGGCACAGGCAGGGAGCCCAGCCAACAGCGAGTTGCAGTAATCCAGACGGGAGATGACAAGTGCCTGGATTAGGACCTGCGCCGCTTCCTGTGTGAGGCAGGGTCGTACTCTGCGGACACTAACTATTAACTATTACAATTTGTGTAATTACATATGCAAATACACTCTAAGGCCCCCGTAAAATTAGGTGTTACTGAAGATTCATATGAACAATTATGAGAAAAAGAAAACCATCAGACAATGATGTGCTACAGATGATATTGATACTGGGGCACCACAAGGGTGCGTTCTCAGCCCTCTCCTGTACTCCCTGTTCACCCATGACTGCGTGGCCACGCACGCCTCCAACTCAATCATCAAGTTTGCAGATGACACTACAGTGGTAGGCTTGATTACCAACAATGACGAGACGGCCTACAGGGAGGAGGTGAGGGCCACTTGGCGTGTGGTGTCAGGAAAATAACCTCACACTCAACGTCAACAAAACAAAGGAGATGATCGTGGACTTCAGGAAACAGCAGAGGGAGCACCCCCCCATCCACATCGACGGGACAGTAGTGGAGAAGGTAGTACGTTCTAAGTTCCTCGGCATACACATCACGGACAAACTGAAATGGGCCACCCACAAACAGTATGGTGAAGAAGGCGCAGCAGCATGCTGCGAGACTGAAAAACAGCTTCTATCTCAAGGCCATCAGACTGTTAAACAGCCACCACTAACATTGAGTGGCTGCTGCTAACATATAGACTGAAATGTTTACATACCATACATTACTCATCTCATATGTATATACTGTACTCGATACCATCTACTGCATCTTGCCTATGCCGTTCTGTACCATCACTCATTCATATATTTTATGTACATATTCTTCACCCCCTTACTCTTGTGTATATAAGGTAGTTGTTGTGGAATTGTTAGATTACTTGTTAAATATTACTGCACGGTCAGAAATAGAAGCACAAGCATTTCGCTACACTTGCATTAACATCTGCTAACCATGTGTATGTGACCAATACAATTTGATTTGATACCATTGACGTGCTAGAGAGGATATTGATACCATTGTGAGGTACAGAGGATATTGATACCATTGTGAGGTACAGAGGATATTGATACCATTGACGTGCTAGAGAGGATATTGATACCATTGTGAGGTACAGAGGATATTGATACCATTGTGAGGTAGAGAGGATATTGATACCATTGACGTGCTAGAGAGGATATTGATACCATTGTGAGGTAGAGAAGATATTGATGCCATTGTGAGGTACAGATGATATTGATACCATTGTGAGGTAGAGAAGATATTGATACCATTGTGAGGTAGAGAAGATATTGATACCATTGTGAGGTAGAGAAGATATTGATACCATTGTGAGGTACAGAGGATATTGATACCATTGTGAGGTACAGAGGATATTGATGCCATTGTGAGGTACAGAGGATATTGATACCATTGTGAGGTACAGAGGATATTGATACCATTGTGAGGTAGAGAAGATATTGATAACATTGTGAGGTACAGATGATATTGATACCATTGTGAGGTAGAGAAGATATTGATACCATTGTGAGGTACAGAGGATATTGATACCATTGTGAGTTATGTTATGTGCACTTTCAACGGTAAATCAAATGAGCCTTTCTCTCCCATGGAAATACACTATGGTGGAAATGTGAGGGAACAACATTCGTTATCGGGTCCTATTTCTAGTCCAAGTTGCTGTCCTAAGGCTCTTTTTTTCCAATTATGCTGCTGTAATGTTCATGGGATTTCCCGTAGCACCGTAGGGGTCAACCTGTTAAAACGACAGGAGTTTGGTGTGGACCAATTATAATGGTTTAGGAGGAAAGACCTTGTAGTAACAATGCTGCTAGGCCTGTGGTGATCTGACGGGTTTGACAGGTCCTCTGGTGTGTGTGAGAGTGTTAGTGATTTCCCCCACTCTGTGGGAGACAGGTGCAGAACCATGGGAAATATTATCTTGGCGTTGGAAGTCATATCCTACTCTCTGCTTCTCTGTGTTTCTCTGTGCTTTTCTGTGCTTCTCTCTGCTACTCTGTGCTTATGTCTGCTTCTCGCTGCTTCTCTGTCTTTCTCTGGGCTTTTCTGTGCTTCTCTCTGCTACTCTGTGCTTATGTCTGCTTCTCGCTGCTTCTCTGTCTTTCTCTGGGCTTCTCTCTGCTTCTCTGTCTTTCTCTCTGCTTCCCCTGTGCTTATGTCTGCTTCTCACTGCTTCTCTGTCCTTCTTTGTGCTTCTCGCTGCTTCTCTGTTCTTCTTGGGTTTTTCTCTGCTCTCGTTGAGTCTCTGGGCTTTTCTAGCCTCTCGCTGAGTCTTTGGGCTTTTCTCGGCTCTCGTTGAGACTCTGGGCTTCTCTTTATTCTTGTTGAGTCTTCTCCCAAGCATTGTGAGTCTGTATTTATCAATTATGAACTCTCTCTGTCCCTCCCCCCTTTCTATGTCTCTTGCTCATGTTTTTATCTTATTGCTCAATTCTCTACCCCACGTTTTCTATCACCCTCCTCCGCCTTTTCTATGCCTTCTTCCCCTGCGATGATTCCAGAAGGACAATATAAAATAACTCCAAACTTTGATCTCTTTGAACTTTAAAGTCTTTAAAAGCTTCCAGTACTGTTTTTGTTACACAGCACACTGAACAAAAATATAAATTCAACATTTTCTAAGATTTTACTGAGTTACAGAAAATCAGTCAATTGAAAAAAGATAATTACGCACTAATCTATGGATTTCACATGACTGGGAATACAGATATGCCTCTGTTGGTCACAGATGGAACGTCCTCTTCAATGACTGTGCGAAGTTTGTGGATATTGGCGGGAACTGGAACACGCTGTTGTACACATATGTCAGAGCATCCCAAACTTGCTCAATGGGTGACATGTCTGGTGAACTGGGACATGGGGCCGTGCATTATTAATCGGAAACATGAGGTGATGACTGCAGATGAATGGCACAATGGGCCTCAGGATCACGTCAAGGTATCTCTGTGCATTAAAATTGCCATTGATAAATTGCAATTGTGTTCATTGTCCATAGCTTATGCCTGCCCATGGAGGCAGCTTATTGTAGATAAATTAACATTTAATTCTCTGGCAACAGCTTTGGTGGACATTCCTGCAGTCAGCAATGCCAACACTTGAGACATCTGTGACATTGTGTTGTGTGACAAAACTGCACATTTTAGAGTAGTATTTATTGGCCCAGCACAAGGTGCACCTGTGTAATGATCATGCTGTTTAATCAGCTTCTTGATATACCACACCTGTCAGGTAGATGGATTATCTTGGCAAAGGAAGAAATGCTCACTAACAGGGATGTAAACAAATTTGTGCACAACATTTGAGAGAAATAAGCTTTTTGTGCAAATGAAGAATCTTTTAGATATTTTATTTCAGCTCATAGGCATATAGAACCAGACACTTTACTGGTTGTGTTACATTTTAGTTAAATTTAGATGAAAGGCATCCTGAATGAGTGAATATAGACAAATAGACAGGTAATTATTAAAAGGCTGGTTCAGTTCTCATACCATTTACCCACTTTTTATGGTTAATTTCTCAAGCATGTTCCACATCCTAATGTGACAGCATTCCTATTGTGATGTCATTCCTATTGTGATGTCATTCCTATTGTGACAGCATTCCTAATGTGACATCATTCCTATTGTGGCAGCATTCCTATTGTGGCAGCATTCCTACTGTGGCAGCATTCCTTTTGTGACAACAGCATTCTATTGTGATGTCATTCCTAATGTGACAACATTCCTATTGTGATGTCATAACTATTGTGACAGCATTCCTATTGTGACAGCATTCCTAATGTGACAGCATTCCCTTGTGACAGCATTCCTAATGTGACAGCATTCATATTGTGACAGCATTCCTATTGTGACAGCATTCCTAATGTGGCAACATTCCTATTGTGACAGCATTCATAATGTGACAGTATTCCTATTGTGACAGCATTCCTATTGTGACATCATTCATAATGTGACAGCGTTCCTATTGTGACAACATTCCTACTGTGACAACATTGCTGTTGTGAGGTTTCATTACAGTTGTGAGACTTTTCAAAGATCTGTACTATGAAAAAAGAACTGCTATCTGATTTGTCAACAAAGTCTAGGGTTCCGTCACAAATGGCACCCTATTCCTATATAGTGTACTACCAAGCCCTGGTCAAAGTAGTGCACTATGTAGGAAATAAGGTGTCATTTGGGATACAAGCAAGGTCTGGGTAGTCTCTATTGACACGACTTGTCATCATATGTGATCTGATGGTTGTGTTGCTTAAAGAGGTCTGCTGCTTTGCCTTTAAACACTGCTCTGCTGCAATGAAGTGATGTGACGGATGGGGACCAATGAAGGGTTAGGGTCAGTAGAGTGATGAAGGGTTAGGGTCAGTGAAGTGATGAAGGGTTAGGGTCAGTGAAGTGATGAAGGGTTAGGGTCAGTGAAGTGATGTGACAGATGAAGACTAATGAAGGGTTAGGGTCAGTGAAGTGATGAAGGTTAGGGTCAGTGAAGTGATGTGACAGATGAAGACTAATGAAGGGTTAGGGTCAGTGAAGTGATGAAGGGTTAGGGTCAGTGAAGTGATGAAGGGTTAGGGTCAGTGAAGTGATGAAGGGTTAGGGTCAGTGAATGTGACAGATGAAGGAAGTTAGGGTCAGTGAAGTGATGAGGTTAGGGTCAGTGAAGTGATGTGACAGATGAAGGGTTACTAATGATGAAGGTTAGGGTCAGTGTAGTGATGA
Source organism: Oncorhynchus nerka (assembly GCF_034236695.1). Lineage (NCBI taxonomy): Eukaryota > Metazoa > Chordata > Actinopteri > Salmoniformes > Salmonidae > Oncorhynchus > Oncorhynchus nerka. Next base: position 2,239 of record NW_027034214.1, on the reverse strand, counting down.
AGGGTTAGTGAAGTGAAGTGATGAAGGGTTAGGGTCAGTGAAGTGATGAAGGGGTTAGGGTCAGTGAAGTGATGAAGGGTTAGGGTCAGTGAAGTGATGAAGGGTTAGTCAGTGAAGTGATGTGGCCAGTGATGAAGGTTAGGGTCAGTGAAGTGATGAAGGGTTAGAGGTCAGTGAAGTGATGAAGTTGGAGACTTAAGGGATCAGTGAAGTGATGAAGGGTTAGGGTCAGTGAAGTGATGAAGGGTTAGGGTCAGACCAATGAAGGTTAGGGTCAGTGAAGTGATGAAGGTTAGGGTCCGTGAAGTGATGAAGGGTTGACAGTGAAGTGATGTGACTAAGACTAATGTGAGGATTAGGGTCAGTAGTGATGAAGGTTAGGGTCAGTGAAGTGAAGTGATGAAGGTTAGGGTCAGTGAAGTGATGAAGGGTTAGGGTCAGTGGAGTGATGAAGGGTTAGGGTCAGTGAAGTGATGTGACAGACTAATGATGAAGGGTTAGGGTCAGTGGTGATGATGTTACAGATGAAGATGATGAAGGGTTAGGTCAGTGAGTGATGAAGGGTTGGGTCAGTGAAGTGAAGTGAAGGGTTAGGGTCAGTGAAGTGATGAAGGGTTAGGGTCAGTGGAGTGATGAAGGGTTAGGGTCAGTGAAGTGATGTGACTAATGAAGGGTTGAGGTCCAGTGAATGATGAGGGTTAGGGTCAGTGAAGTGATGAAGGGTTAGGGTCAGTGAAGTGATGAAGGGTTAGGGTCAGTGAAGTGATGAAGGGTTAGGGTCAGTGAAGTGATGAAGGGTTAGGGTCAGTGTAGTGATGAAGGGTCGGTGAAGTAGTGATGAAGGGTTAGGGTCAGTGAAGTGATGAAGGGTTAGGGTCAGTGAAGTGATGAAGGGTTGGTCCAGTGAAGTGATGAAGGGTTAGGGTCGGTGAAGTGATGAAGGGTTAGGGTCAGGGTTGGTCCGATGGATGTGATGAAGAGCTTAGGGACTAATGAAGTGATGTGACAGTTGGAGACTAATGAAGGGATAGGTCAGTAAAGTGATGTGACAGTTGGAGACTAATGAAGGGATAGGGTCGGTAAAGTGATGAAGGATTAGGGTCAGTGAAGTGATGTGAAGGGAGACTTAAGGGTCAGTGAAGTGATGGATTGAGGTCAGTAGTGATGAAGGGTTAGGGTCAGTGAAGTGATGAAGGGTTAGGGTCAGTGAAGTGATGAAGGGTTAGGGTCAGTGTAGTGATGAAGGGTCAGTGAAGTGAAGTGATGAAGGGTTAGGGTCAGTGAAGTGATGAAGGGTTAGGGTCAGTGAAGTGATGAAGGGTTAGGGTCAGTGAAGTGATGAAGGGTTAGGGTCAGTGAAGTGATGTGACGGATGGAGACCAATGAAGGGTTAGGGTCAGTGAAGTGATGAAGGCTTAGGGTCAGTGAAGTGATGTGACAGTTGGAGACTAATGAAGGGATAGGGTCAGTAAAGTGATGTGACAGTTGGAGACTAATGAAGGGATAGGGTCAGTAAAGTGATGAAGGGTTAGGGTCAGTGAAGTGATGTGACAGTTGGAGACTAATGAAGGGTTAGGGTCAGTGAAGTGATGAAGGGTTAGGGTCAGTGAAGTGATGAAGGGTTAGGGTCAGTGAAGTGATGAAGGTTAGGGTCAGTGAAGTGATGAAGGTTAGGGTCAGTGAAGTGATGAAGGTTAGGGTCAGTGACGTGATGAAAGGTCAGTGAAGTGATGAAGGGTTAGGGTCAGTGAAGTGTGACAGATGAAGGAAGTTAGGGTCAGTGAAGTGATGAAGGGTTAGGGTCAGTGAAGTGACTGATGAAGGGTTAGGGTCAGTGAAGTGATGAAGGGTTGGGGTCAGTGGAGTGATGAAGGGTTAGGTCAGTGAAGTGATGTGACGGATGGATGAAGGGTTAGGGTCAGTGAAGTGATGAAGGGTTGGGGTCAGGAAGTGTTGAAGGGTTAGGGTCAGTGAAGTGGATGAAGGTTAGGGTCAGGTGAAGGATGAAGGGTTAGGGTCAGTGAAGTGTGATGTGGTGGATGGAGACTAATGAAGGGTTAGGGTCAGTGAAGGATGAATGGTTAGGGTCAGTGAAGGATGATGGTTAGGGTCATGAAGGATGTGACAGATGAAGACTAATGAAGAGTTAGGGTCAGTGAAGGATGAAGGGGTTAGGGTCATGAAGGATGAAGGGTTAGGGTCAGTGAAGTGATGAAGGGTTAGGGTCAGTGAAGTGATG
>NW_027034213.1:0-7584 GCF_034236695.1 Oncorhynchus nerka | reverse complement strand
TCTGTTCTTCCCCATACAGCCTCCAGCTGTCTGTTCTCCCCATACAGCCTCCAGCTGTCTGTTCCTCCCCATACAGCCTCCAGCTGACTGTTCTTCCTTGCACAGCCTCCAGCTGTCTGTTCCCCCATACAGCCTCCAGCTGACTGTTCTTCCCATACCAGCCTCCAGCTGTCTGTTCTCCCCATACAGCCTCCAGCTGACTGTTCTTCCCCCATACAGCCTCCAGCTGCCCTGTTCCTCCCCATACAGCCTCCAGCTGACTGTTCTTCCATACAGCCTCAGCTGACTGTTCTTCCCCCATCCAGCCTCCAGCTGACTGTTCTTCCCCCATACAGCCTCCAGCTGACTGTTCTTCCCCATACAGCCTCCAGCTGACTGTTCTTCCCCATACAGCCTCCAGCTGACTGTTTTCCCCACAGCCTCCAGTTGTCTGTTCTTCCCCATACAGCCTCCAGTTGTCTGTTCTCCCCATACAGCCTCCAGCTGACTGTTCCTCCCCCATACAGCCTCCAGCTGACTGTTCTCCTCGCAGCCTCCAGCTGACTGTTCTTCCCCCACAGCCTCCAGCCATCTGTTCCTCCCCCATAGAGCCTCCAGCTGTCTTGCTTCTCCCCCATACAGCCTCCAGTTGTCTGTTCCTCCCCCATAGAGCCTCCAGCTGACTGTTCTTCCCCCATACAGCCTCCAGCTGTCTGTTCCTCCCCATAGAGCCTCCAGCTGTCTGTTCCTCCCCCATAGAGTTCCAGTTGTCTGTTCCTCCCCCATAGAGCCCCCAGCTGTCTGTTCCTCCCCCATACAGCCTCCAGTTGTCTGTTCTTCCCACATACAGTGGGGCAAAAAAGTATTTAGTCAGCCACCAATTGTGCAAGTTCTCCAACTTAAAAAGATGAGAGGCCTGTAATTTTCATCATAGGTACACTTCAACTATGACAGACAAAACAAGAAAAACAAATCCAGATAAGTATTACTACCAGCAGTACTGTAGTGGAGGGTAGACTACCAGCAGTACTGTAGTCCTAGTGGAGGGTAGACTACCAGCAGTACTGTAGTCCTAGTGGAGGGTAGACTACCAGCAGTACTGTAGTGGAGGGTAGACTACCAGCAGTACTGTAGTGGAGGGTAGACTACCAGCTGTACTGTAGTGGAGGGTAGACTACCAGCAGTACTGTAGTGGAGGGTAGACTACCAGCAGTACTGTAGTGGAGGGTAGACTACCAGCAGTACTGTAGTCCTAGTGGAGGGTAGACTACCAGCAGTACTGTAGTCCTAGTGGAGGGTAGACTACCAGCAGTACTGTAGTCCTAGTGGAGGGTAGACTACCAGCAGTACTGTAGTGGAGGGTAGACTACCAGCAGTACTGTAGTGGAGGGTAGACTACCAGCAGTACTGTAGTGGAGGGTAGACTACCAGCAGTACTGTAGTCCTAGTGGAGGGTAGACTACCAGCAGTACTGTAGTGGAGGGTAGACTACCAGCAGTACTGTAGTGGAGGGTAGACTACCAGCAGTACTGTAGTGGAGGGTAGACTACCAGCTGTACTACAGTCCTAGTGGACTATTTTCTGTTTTGCCGGAAAACATTTCTCATTGTAGGGCTGTTACGGTGACCATGTTGCCGCCAGACGGCAATCAGGAGACACATGACCTCAGTCAAATTACATGTGGCACTTTAGTCACAGTAACGTGACCTGGGGGATTCCCTGGGGAGAGGGGTGACCTGGGGAGTGAGGGGTGACCTGGGGAGTGTGGGGTAACCTGGGGAGGGAGGGGTGACCTGGGAGTGTGGGGTAACCTGGGGAGAGAGGGGTGACCTGGGGGATAGAGGGGTGACCTGGGGAGAGAGGGGTGACCTGGGGAGTGTGGGGTAACCTGGGGAGAGAGGGGTAACCTGGGGAGAGAGGGGTGACCTGGGGAGTGTGGGGTAACCTGGGGAGAGAGGGGTGACCTGGGGATAGAGGGGTGACCTGGGGAGAGAGGGGTGACCTGGGGATAGAGGGGTGACCTGGGGAGAGAGGGGTGACCTGGGGATAGAGGGGTGACCTGGGGAGAGAGGGGTGACCTGGGGATAGAGGGGTGACCTGGGGAGAGAGGGGTGACCTGGGGAGAGAGGGGTGACCTGGGGAGAGAGGGGTGACCTGGGGAGCTCTGAGGTACGGAACGCATTAATGAATGAAGCATAAATCACCTTTAAATACAGTAATGAAGCATATAATTTTGCTTAGTGGCATAGAGCAGTTGAGGAGGAGGTACTTACAGAAGTTACACACAGGGAACATTTTTTTGTAGCCTTGGATCCTGTCTTTTCATAAAATAATTTAATGCTATTTTACATGACTGGAGAATGACAGAATATGTTTTAATACCGCACAAATGATCTAAATGACATTTACAAACTGAGAATCTGAGATCAATAAAAATTACCTTGTCAATAACCAAGGCCAAGGTGTACTGGTACATTGACTCTGTACCGGTACCCCCTGTATATAGCCTCCACATTGACTCTGTACCGGTACCACCTGTATATAGCCTCCACATTGACTCTGTACCGGTACCCCCTGTATATAGCCTCCACAATGACTCTGTACCAGTACCCCCTGTATATAACCTCCACATTGACTCTGTACTGGTACCCCCTGTATATAGCCTCCACACTGACTCTGTACTGGTACCCCCTGTATATAGCCTCCACATTGACTCTGTACAGGTACCCCCTGTATATAGCCTCCACATTGACTCTGTACCGGTACCCCCTGTATATAGCCTCCACATTGACTCTGTACCAGTACCCCCTGTATATAGCCTCCACATTGACTCTGTACCGGTACCCTCTGTATATAGCCTCCACATTGACTCTGTACCGGTACCCTCTGTATATAGCCTCCACATTGACTCTGTACCGGAACCACCTGTATATAGCCTCCACATTGACTCTGTACCGGTACCCCCTGTATATAGCCTCCACATTGACTCTGTACTGGTACCCCCTGTATATAGCCTCCACATTGACTCTGTAACAACCCCCTGTATATAGCCTCCACATTGACTCTGTACCGGAACCCCCTGTATATAGCCTCCACATTGACTCTGTACCGGAACCCCCTGTATATAACCTCCACAATGACTCTGTACCAGTACCCCCTGTATATAACCTCCACATTGACTCTGTCCTGGTACCCCCTGTATATAGCCTCCACATTGACTCTGTACCGGTACCCCCTGTATATAACCTCCACAATGACTCTGTACCAGTACCCCCTGTATATAACCTCCACATTGACTCTGTACTGGTACCCCCTGTATATAGCTCCACATTGACTCTGTACCGGTACCCCCTGTATATAGTCTCCACACTGACTCTGTACCGGTACCCCCTGTATATAGCCTCCACATTGACTCTGTACTGCAATTTCCTGTATATAGCCTCCACACTGACTCTGTACCGGTACCACCTGTATATAGCCTCCACATTGACTCTGTACCGGTACCCCCTGTATATAGCCTCCACACTGACTCTGTACCGGTACCCCCTGTATATAGCCTCCACACTGACTCTGTACCGGTACCCCCTGTATATAGTCTCCACATTGACTCTGTACCGGTACCCCCTGTATATAGCCTCCACACTGACTCTGTACCGTTACACCCTGTATATAGCCTCCACATTGACTCTGTACCGGTACCCCCTGTATATAGCCTCCACACTGACTCTGTACAGGTACCCCCTGTATATAGCCTCCACATTGACTCTGTACCGGTACCCCCCTGTATATAGCCTCCACATTGACTCTGTACAGGTACCCCTGTATATAGCCTCCACACTGACTCTGTACCGGTACCCCCTGTATATAGCCTCCACATTGACTCTGTACAGGTACCCCCTGTATATAGCCTCCACACTGACTCTGTACCGGTACCCCCTGTATATAGCCTCCACATTGACTCTGTACCGTAATACCCTGTATATAGCCTCCACATTGACTCTGTACCCTAGTACTACCCTGTATATAGCCTCCACATTGACTCTGTACCGTAATACCCTGTATATAGCCTCCGCATTGACTCTGTACTGTAATACCCTGTATATAGCCTCCACAATGACTCTGTACCAGTACCCCCTGTATATAACCTCCACATTGACTCTGTACTGGTACCCCCTGTATATAGCCTCCACATTGACTCTGTACCGGTACCCCCTGTATATAGTCTCCACACTGACTCTGTACCGGTACCCCCTGTATATAGCCTCCACATTGACTCTGTACCGTTACACCCTGTATATAGCCTCCACATTGACTCTGTACCGTTACACCCTGTATATAGCCTCCACATTGACTCTGTACCGGTACCCCCTGTATATAGTCTCCACACTGACTCTGTACCGGTACCCCCTGTATATAGCCTCCACATTGACTCTGTACCGTTACACCCTGTATATAGCCTCCACATTGACTCTGTACCGGTACCCCTGTATATAGCCTCCACATTGACTCTGTACCGTTACACCCTGTATATAGCCTCCACATTGACTCTGTACCGGTACCCCCTGTATATAGCCTCCACACTGACTCTGTACCGGTACCACCTGTATATAGCCTCCACATTGACTCTGTACCGGTACCCCTGTATATAGCCTCCACACTGACTCTGTACCGGTACCCCTGTATATAGCCTCCACACTGACTCTCTGTACAGGTACCCCCTGTATATAGTCTCCACATTGACTCTGTACCAGTACCCCTGTATATAGCCTCCACACTGACTCTGTACCGTACCCTGTATATAGCCTCCACATTGACTCTGTACCGTACCCCTGTATATAGCCTCCACACTGACTCTGTACAGGTACCCCTGTATATAGCCTCCACATTGACTCTGTACCGGTACCCCTGTATATAGCCTCCACATTGACTCTGTACAGGTACCCCCTGTATATAGCCTCCACACTGACTCTGTACCGTACCCCTGTATATAGCCTCCACATTGACTCTGTACAGGTACCCCTGTATATAGCCTCCACACTGACTCTGTACCGGTACCCCTGTATATAGCCTCCACATTGACTCTGTACCGTAATACCCCTGTATATAACCTCCACATTGACTCTGTACCGGTAATACCCTGTATATAGCCTCCACATTGACTCTGTACCGTAATACCCTGTATATAGCCTCCACATTGACTCTGTACCGTAATACCCTGTATATAGCCTCCGCATTGACTCTGTACCGTAATACCCTGTATATAGCCTCCGCATTGACTCTGTACCGTAATACCCTGTATATAGCCTCCACATTGACTCTGTACCGTAATACCCTGTATATAGCCTCCACATTGACTCTGTACCGTAATACCCTGTATATAGCCTCCACATTGACTCTGTACCGTAATACCCTGTATAGGGCCTCCGCATTGACTCTGTACCGTAATACCCTGTATAGCTCTCCACATTGACTCTGTACCGTAAATACCCTGTATATAGCCTCCACATTGACTCTGTACCGCAATACCTGTATATAGCCTCCACATTGACTCTGTACCGTAATACCCTGTATATAGCCTCCGCATTGACTCTGTACCGTAATCCCCTGTATATAGCCTCCATTGACTCTGTACCGTAATACTGTATATAGCCTCCGCATTGACTCTGTACCTAATACCCTGTATATAGCCTCCGCATTGACTCTGTACTGCACAATCCTGTATATAGCCTCCACATTGACTTCTGTACCGTAACACCCTGTATATAGCCTCCACATTGACTCTGTACCGTAATACCCTGTATATAGCCTCCACATTGACTCTGTACCGCAACACCCTGTATATAGCCCACATTGACTCTGTACCGTAATACCTCTCTGTATAGCCTCCACATTGACTTTGTAAATTTAATACCCTGTATATAGCTCTCCGCATTGACTTCTGTACTTTAATACCCTGTATATAGCCTCCGCATGACTCTGTACCGCAATACCCTGTATATAGCCTCGATTGACTCTGTACTGTAATACCCTGTATATAGCCTCCACATTGACTCTGTACCGTAATACCCTGTATATAGCCTCCACATTGACTCTGTACTGCATTACCCTGTATATAGCCTCCACATTGACTTCCTGGTACTGTGCAATACCTCCTGTATATAGCCTCCGCATTGACTCTGTACTGTAATACCCGTATATAGCCTCCACATTGACTCTGTACTGTAATACCCCGTATATAGCCTCCACATTGACTCTGTACTGTAATACCCCGTATATAGCCTCCACATTGACTCTGTACTGTAATACCCCGTATATAGCCTCCACATTGACTCTGTACCGTAATACCCCGTATATAGCCTCCACATTGACTCTGTACCGTGTAATACCCTGTATATAGCCTCCACATTGACTCTGTACTGTAATCCACCCCGTATATAGCCTCCACATTGACTCTGTACCGTAATACCCCGTATATAGCCTACATTGACTCTGTACTGTAATACCTCTGTATATAGCCTCCACATTGACTCTGTACCGTAATACCCTGTATATAGCCTCCACATTGACTCTCTGTACCGTAATACCCTGTATATAGCCTCCACGTTGACTCTGTACTGTAATACCCCGTATATAGCCTCCACATTGACTCTGTACTGTAATACCCCGTATATAGCTCCACATTGACTTCTGTACTGTAATACCCCGTATATAGCCTCCACGTTGACTCTGTACTGTAATACCCCGTATATAGCCTCCACATTGACTCTGTACTGTAATACCCCGTATATAGCCTCCACATTGACTCTGTACTGTAATACCCTGTATATAGCCTCCACGTTGACTCTGTACTGTAATACCCCGTATATAGCCTCCACATTGACTCTGTACTGTAATACCCCGTATATAGCCTCCGCATTGACTCTGTACCGTAATACCCTGTATATAGCCTCCACATTGACTCTGTACCGTAATACCCTGTATATAGCCTCCACATTGACTCTGTACTGTAATACCCTGTATATAGCCTCCACATTGACTCTGTACTGTAATACCCTGTATATAGCCTCCACATTGACTCTGTACTGTAATACCCTGTATATAGTCTCCACATTGACTCTGTACCGTAATACCCTGTATATAGCCTCCACATTGACTCTGTACCGTAATACCCTGTATATAGCCTCCGCATTGACTCTGTACCGTAATACCCTGTATATAGCCTCCGCATTGACTCTGTACCGTAATACCCTGTATATAGCCTCCACATTGACTCTGTACTGTAATACCCCGTATATAGCCTCCACATTGACTCTGTACCGTAATACCCTGTATATAGCCTCCACATTGACTCTGTACTGTAATACCCCGTATATAGTCTCGCTATTGTTATTTTTACTGCTGCTCTTTAATTACGTGTTACTTTTTATTTCTTATTCTTATTCGTATAATTTAAAAAAAACACCTGTTGGTTACGGGCTCGTAAGTAAGCATTTCACTGTAAGGTGCAGTATACCTGTTGTATTCGGTGCATGTGACTAATATAATTTGATTTGTTACAGTTGGATGTTACCGGTTACCACTCCACTATGTCTCCCTGTCATGGCT
>NW_027034212.1:0-7583 GCF_034236695.1 Oncorhynchus nerka | reverse complement strand
ACATTGACTCTGTACCGTAACACCCTGTATATAGCCTCCACATTGACTCTGTACCGTAATACCCTGTATATAGCCTCCACATTGACTCTGTACCGTAATACCCTGTATATAGCCTCCACATTGACTCTGTACCGTAACACCCTGTATATAGCCTCCACATTGACTCTGTACCGTAACACCCTGTATATAGCCTCCACATTGACTCTGTACCGTAATACCCTGTATATAGCCTCCACATTGACTCTGTACCGTAATACCCTGTATATAGCCTCCACATTGACTCTGTACCGTAATACCCTGTATATAGCCTCCACATTGACTCTGTACCGTAATACCCTGTATATAGCCTCCACATTGACTCTGTACCGTAATACCCTGTATATAGCCTCCACATTGACTCTGTACCGTAACACCCTGTATATAGCCTCCACATTGACTCTGTACCGTAATACCCTGTATATAGCCTCCACATTGACTCTGTACCGTAATACCCTGTATATAGCCTCCACATTGACTCTGTACCGTAATACCCTGTATATAGCCTCCACATTGACTCTGTACCGTAATACCCTGTATATAGCCTCCACATTGACTCTGTACCGTAATACCCTGTATATAGCCTCCACATTGACTCTGTACCGTAACACCCTGTATATAGCCTCCACATTGACTCTGTACCGTAACACCCTGTATATAGCCTCCACATTGACTCTGTACCGTAACACCCTGTATATAGCCTCCACATTGACTCTGTACCGTAATACCCTGTATATAGCCTCCACATTGACTCTGTACCGTAATACCCTGTATATAGCCTCCACATTGACTCTGTACCGTAATACCCTGTATATAGCCTCCACATTGACTCTGTACCGTAATACCCTGTATATAGCCTCCACATTGATGACTCAGTACCGTAACACCCTGTATATAGCCTCCACATTGACTCTGTACCGTAATACCCTGTATATAGCCTCCACATTGACTCTGTACCGTAATACCCTGTATATAGCCTCCACATTGACTCTGTACCGTAATACCCTGTATATAGCCTCCCACATTGACTCTGTACCGTAATACCCTGTATATAGCCTCCACATTGACTCTGTACCGTAATACCCTGTATATAGCCTCCACATTGACTCTGTACCGTAATACCCTGTATATAGCCTCCACATTGACTCTGTACCGTAATACCCTGTATATAACCTCCACATTGACTCTGTACCGTAATACCCTGTATATAGCCTCCACATTGACTCTGTACCGTAATACCCTGTATATAGCCTCCACATTGACTCTGTACCGTAATACCCTGTATATAGCCTCCACATTGACTCTGTACCGTAACACCCTGTATATAACCTCCACATTGACTCTGTACCGTAATACCTGTATATAGCCTCACATTGACTCTGTACCGTAATACCCTGTATATAGCCTCCACATTGACTCTGTACCGTAACACCCTGTATATAGCCTCCACATTGACTCTGTACCGTAATACCCTGTATATAGCCTCCACATTGACTCTGTACCGTAATACCCTGTATATAGCCTCCACATTGACTCTGTACCGTAATACCCTGTATATAGCCTCCACATTGACTCTGTACCGTAATACCCTGTATATAGCCTCCACATTGACTCTGTACCGTAATACCCTGTATATAGCCTCCACATTGACTCTGTACCGTAATACCCTGTATATAGCCTCCACATTGACTCTGTACCGTAATACCCTGTATATAGCCTCCACATTGACTCTGTACCGTAATACCCTGTATATAGCCTCCACATTGACTCTGTACCGTAACACCCTGTATATAGCCTCCACATTGACTCCCTGTATAAAGATTCGCTTGTCATTTTACTGCTGCTGTTAATTATTTGTTACTTTTATTTTAATTTTTCTATTTTTTTTACTTAACAATATTTATTTTATTAAAGCATCGTAAGTAATCCTTTCACTTACACATTCCATTTCACCTGTTGTATTCGGCGCACGTGACAAATACAAAATTTGATTTGGAAGTATGTTCCCGTAGATATTCTGTAATCATTTCATACAGGATTAGAAACATGGAAGTGTCATTATGCTAATTCTAAACTGATCTCAGGAACAGTTTTGAAATTAATGTAAAAGGCACACTCAGATTCTTCCTCTGATATACTATACACTGTCAATGAAAAAAGGGAGAGGTCGAATACAAGAGGAGAAGGAACGAGAGAGAGAGAGAGAAGAGAGAGAATGAAAAAAGGGGGGGGGGTTATTACCTTGAGAATGTCTCCTTGTGCCAGTTGGAAAGTGCTTGCTGAGACGTTGATGCCCTTTCCCGTCTCCACCTGAATGCTGTAGACACACTCATGGCTGTTGTCGTAGTTCAGTGGGTAGTTGGGCGACAACAGAACTCCTTCGCTGTTGGAAACGGTTGAGCCGCACTCCGCTAGAGAACAAAGACACAGAGTGGAATAAAGTGACCGAGAGAATTCTCTTCCAATGTCCGTAATGTTTCCCTGTGACGGATATATTCAGTATATCATTACACTGAGCAAAAGACGAGAGGTCAAATGCATTTGCGAAAAAGACTATTTCTAATCGCTGTAGTTTTCAAAGTCTGTTCCTTTCCTCACTGTCACTGTTCCTTTCCTCGCCGTCATCATCAGTACTGTGAGAAAGTAGTCTAATATCACACGTTGGATAACAGATTGAGGAGACTTCTGAAATCACTACAGCTTTCATTCCCAATATCACTATGACATTCGAGTTACAGACTAGAGAGATGGAGAGATACAGACTAGATATATACAGACTAGAGAGATGGAGAGATACAGACTAGATATATACAGACTAGAGAGATGGAGAGATACAGACTAGATATATACAGACTAGAGAGATGGAGAGATACAGACTAGATATATACAGACTAGAGAGATGGAGAGATACAGACTAGATATATACAGACTAGAGAGATACCTAGAGACTAGAGACACTGAAGCAGGATCTGGGACCCTGTCTGAGACCGTATACCTAGAGACTAGAGAGACTGAAGCAGGATCCCTGTCTGAGACCGTATACCTAGAGACTAGAGAGACTGAAGCAGGATCTAGGACCCTGTCTGAGACAGTATACCTAGAGACTAGAGAGTCTGAAGCAGGATCGAGGATCCTGTCTGAGACCATATACCTCGAGACTAGAGAGACTGAAGAAGGATCGAGGACCCTGTCTGAGTCCGTATACCTAGAGACTAGAGAGACTGAAGCAGGATCCCTGTCTGAGACCGTATACCTAGAGACTAGAGAGACTGAAGCAGGATCGAGGACCGTGTCTGAGACCGTATACCTAGAGACTAGAGAGACTGAAGCAGGATCGAGGACCCTGTCTGAGACCGTATACCTAGAGACTAGAGAGACTGAAGCAGGATCCCTCTCTGAGACCGTATACCTAGAGACTAGAGAGACTGAAGCAGGATCCCTGTCTGAGACCGTATACCTAGAGACTAGAGAGATTGAAGCAGGATCCCTGTCTGAGACCGTATACCTAGAGACTAGAGAGACTGAAGCAGGATCCCTCTCTGAGACCGTATACCTAGAGACTAGAGAGACTGAAGCAGGATCCCTGTCTGAGACCCTATACCTAGAGACTAGAGAGATTGAAGCAGGATCGAGGACCCTCTCTGAGACCGTATACCTAGAGACTAGAGAGATTGAAGCAGGATCCCTCTCTCAGACCGTATACCTAGACTAGAGAGACTGAAGCAGGATCCCTGTCTGAGACCGTAAACCTAGAGACTAGAGAGATTGAAGCAGGATCCCTGTCAGAGACTGTATACCTAGAGACTAGAGAGACTGAAGCAGGATCCCTGTCTGAGACCCTATACCTAGAGACTAGAGAGATTGAAGCAGGATCCCTGTCAGAGACTGTATACCTAGAGACTAGAGAGACTGAAGCAGGATCGAGGATCCTGTCTGAGACCGTATACCCAGAGACTAGAGAGACTGAAGCAGGATCCCTGTCTGAGACTGTATACCTAGAGACTAGAGAGACTGAAGCAGGATCCCTGTCTGAGACCGTATACCTAGAGACTAGAGAGACTGAAGCAGGATCCCTGTCTAAGACCATATACCTAGAGACTAGAGAGACTGAAGCAGGATCCCTGTCTAAGACCATATACCTAGAGACTAGAGAGACTGAAGCAGGATCCCTGTCTGAGACCGTATACCTAGAGACTAGAGAGACTGAAGCAGGATCCCTGTCTGAGACCGTATACCTAGAGACTAGAGAAACTGAAGCAGGATCCCTGTCTGAGACCGTATACCTAGAGACTGAAGCATGATCCCTGTCTGAGACCGTATACTTAGAGACTGAAGCAGGATCCCTGTCTGAGACCGTATACCTAGAGACTAGAGAGAATGAAGCAGGATCCCTGTCTGAGACCGTATACCTAGAGACTAGAGAGACTGAAGCAGGATCCCTGTCTGAGACCGTATACCTAGAGACTAGAGAGACTGAAGCAGGATCCCTGTCTGAGACCGTATACCTAGAGACTAGAGAGACTGAAGCAGGATCCCTGTCTGAGACCGTATACCTAGAGACTGAAGCATGATCCCTGTCTGAGACCGTATACTTAGAGACTGAAGCAGGATCCCTGTCTGAGACCGTATACCTAGAGACTAGAGAGAATGAAGCAGGAACCCTGTCTGAGACCGTATACCTAGAGACTAGAGAGACTGAAGCAGGATCCCTGTCTGAGACCGTATACCTAGAGACTAGAGAGACTGAAGCAGGATCCCTGTCAGAGACCGTATACCTAGAGACTGAAGCAGGATCCCTGTCTGAGACCGTATACCTAGAGACTAGAGAGACTGAAGCAGGATCCCTGTCTGAGACCGTATACCTAGAGACAGAAGCAGGATCCCTGTCTGAGACCGTATACCTAGAGACTGAAGCAGGATCCCTGTCTGAGACCGTATACCTAGAGACTGAAGCAGGATCCCTGTCTGAGACCGTATACCTAGAGACTGAAGCAGGATCCCTGTCTGAGACCGTATACCTAGAGACTATAGAGACTGAAACAGGATCCCTGTCTGAGTCCGTATACCTAGAGACTAGAGAGACTGAAGCAGGATCCCTGTCTGAGACCGTATACCTAGAGACTAGAGAGACTGAAGCAGGATCCCTGTCTGAGACCGTATACCTAGAGACTAGAGAGACTGAAGCAGGATCCCTGTCTGAGACCGTATACCTAGAGACTAGAGAGACTGAAGCAGGATCCCTGTCTGAGACCGTATACCTAGAGACTGAAGCGGGATCCCTGTCTGAGACCGTATACCTAGAGACTAGAGAGACTGAAGCAGGATCCCTGTCTGAGACCGTATACCTAGAGACTAGAGAGACTGAAGCAGGATCCCTGTCTGAGACCGTATACCTAGAGACTAGAGAGACTGAAGCAGGATCCCTGTCTGAGACCGTATACCTAGAGACTAGAGAGACTGAAGCAGCATCCCTGTCTGAGACCGTATACCTAGAGACTGAAGCAGGATCCCTGTCTGAGACCGTATACCTAGAGACTAGAGAGACTGAAGCAGGATCCCTGTCTGAGACCGTATACCTAGAGACTGAAACAGGATCCCTGTCTGAGACTGTATACCTAGAGACTGAAGCAGGATCCCTGTCTGAGACCGTATACCTAGAGACTAGAGAGACTGAAGCAGGATCCCTGTCTGAGACCGTATACCTAGAGACTGAAACAGGATCCCTGTCTGAGACCGTATACCTAGAGACTAGAGAGACTGAAGCAGGATCCCTGTCTGAGACCGTATACCTAGAGACTAGAGAGACTGAAGCAGGATCCCTGTCTGAGACCGTATACCTAGAGACTAGAGAGACTGAAGCAGGATCCCTGTCTGAGACCGTATACCTAGAGACTAGAGAGACTGAAGCAGGATCCCTGTCTGAGACCGTATACCTAGAGACTGAAGCAGGATCCCTGTCTGAGACCGTATATCTAGAGCCGTATACAGCATCCAGTATCTACCCATTTCCTCCTGTTGTCCACCTTCTCCTCTGCTCTAAATAGAGACTTGTTTAATACATTGTCCTATGCACAGTCCACACAGAGCCAATAAACAAATGAAATCAGCTGACCACGTACCCACACACCTTGGCAGAGGGGCACTCCAGATGCGGCGACCGCCTCCCAGGCACCAGATCTCCCTCGCCCCCTTTAGGCGATAGCCGGTATTGCAGGAGAAAACCAGCGAGTCCCCGATGCCAAAGCTGATGCCCGTGTGCCAGCCAAACCTGGGGGTCCCGGGGTCCTCACATGGCTCCAGATTATACTCTGAAAAGGGAAGAATAAAGAAACAACACAGGGTCATTCCAAAAGTCATCTTTTCCCTGGATTTATTACGTCCTCTCTCCTTGCATTCCAAAAGTCATCTTTTCCCGGATTTATTACGTCCTCTCTCCTTGCATTCCAAAAGTCATCTTTTCCCGGATTTATTACGTCCTCTCTCCTTGCATTCCTTCTCAAGAACACCTTGGAAAGAAATATCTGAGGTGAGGGACTATGGATCTTCTCCTCACAATGCAGTTCTGGGGTCCCGAGGAGAGAGGAAGCCAGGGAAAGACGCAATTAGAAAGAGGGGAAGTCAATGTGGGGTACTAACAAGGGAACCACGTGGTGAAGAAAAGGAAAGGAAAGGAAAGGAAGGAGGAAGGGAAAGGAAAGGAAAGGAAAGGGAAGGAAAGGAAAGGAAAGGGAAGGAAAGGAATGGAAAGGAAAGGAAAGGGAAAGGAAGGGAAGGAAAGGAAGGAAAGGAAGGAAAGGAAGGGAAGGAAGGGAAGGAAGGGAAGGGAAGGGAAGGAAAGGAGGGAAGGAAAGGAAAGGAAAGGGAAGGAAAGGAAGGGAAGGAAAGGAAGGGAAGGGAAGGGAAGGAAAGGAAAGGAAGAGGAAAGGAAAGGGAAGGAAAGGAAAGGGAAGGAAAGGAAGGAAAGGAAAGGAAAGGAAGGGAAGGAAAGGAAAGGAAAGGGAAGGAAAGGAAAGGAAAGGGAAGGAAAGGAAGGGAAGGGAAGGAAAGGAAAGGAAAGGAAAGGAGAACCCGTAAGGACATCACTCTTTCAACTCCGCTGAACAAAAAAAAATCTCTGACGCTGGTCGCTACATCACCCAACCAGTCAATCTAATCAAAAGGTTAACAAAGGTAGTGTGTAGAATTATAAGCAGGACAATCTATAGATGATAATTACAGTATGCACACAGAACAGACTCTTGGGAAGACCATGAATAGTCATGAGTTGCTGCACCCAAGTTACGCTTCCCTCTGATGAGCAGGAGGCAAACATTTAGCCAGGCTGTTTCAATAGCAGAAGTCTCATTAACTCTGATAGAGAAGAATTTAGTAACATCTAGTCTGTATCTCTCTCTAGTCTCTATCTCTCTAGTCTGTTTCCCTCCAGTCTGTATCTCTCTAGTCTGTATCTATCTAGTCTGTATCTCTCTAGTCTGTTTCTCTGTATCTCAGTCTATCTCTCTATCTCTCTCTAGTCTGTTTCTCTCCAGTCTGTATCTCTCTAGTCT
>NW_027034211.1:0-7582 GCF_034236695.1 Oncorhynchus nerka | reverse complement strand
TAACAACATCACAACACATCCATAACCCATCTCATAACAACATCACAACACATCCATAACCCATTCATAACAACATCACAACACATCCATAACCCATCTCATAACAACATCACAACACATCATATAACCCATTCATAACAACATCACAACACATCCATAACCTATTCATAATAACATCACAACACATATAAATCATTCATAACAACATCACAACACATCCATAACCCATTCAAGTACAATATCACAACACATATATAACCCATTCATAACAACATCACAACACATCCATAAGCCATTCATAACAACATCACAACACATATATAACCCATTCATAACAACATCACAACACATCCATAACCCATCTATAACAACATCACAACACATCCATAACCCATTCATAACAACATCACAACACATCCATAACCCATTCATAACAACATCACAACACATCCATAACCCATTCATAATAAACATCACAACACACATAACATTCATAACAATATCACAACACATCCATAACCCATTCATCATCACAACACATTCTATAACTCCATTCATAACAACATCACAAACCGTTCATAACTATAAATAAATCACAACATATATAACCCATTCATCATGAACACAATAAATATCACAACACATATATAACCCATATAACAACATCACTAACACATATATAACCCATTCAAACAACATCACAAACACATATAACCCATTCATAAAACATCACAAATACATCCATAACCTATTCATACAATATCACAAACACATCCATAAACCATCTATAATAAATATCAAAAACATCCATATTATAAACTCACAACACATCTATAACAACATCACAACACATCCATAAACCATCTATAACAACATCACAAACACATATATAACCCATCTAAATATCACAACATCAAAATCCATCCATCTAAACCATCTATAACCCATCTATAACAAACATCACAACACATCCATAAACCATCTATAACAACATCACAACACATATATAACCCATTCATACAAATATCACAACACATCCATAAACCATCTATAAAAACATCACAACACATCCATAACCCATTCATAACAACATCAACACATCCATAACCCATCTATCAACATAACACACCCATCTATAACAACATCACAACACACCCATAACCCATTCATAACAACATCACAACACATCCATAACTCCATTCATAACAACATCACAACACATATATAACCCATTCATAACAACATCACAACACATCCATAAGCCATTCATAACAACATCACAACACATATAACCCATTCATAACAATATCACAACACATATATAACATTCATAACAACATCAAGGATCATTACATATAACATTCATAACAACATCACAACACATATATAAGCCATCATAACAACATCACAAACACCCATAACCCATCTTATAATAAATATCACAAACATATATAACCCATTCATAACAACATCACAAACACATATAACCCATTCATAACAACATCACAAACATATATAACCCATTCATAACAACATCACAACACATATATAACCCATTCATAAACAACATCACAACACATATATAACCCATTCATAACAACATCACAACACATCCATAACCCATTCATAACAACATCAATAACACATATATAACCCATTCATAATAAAGACACAAACACATATATAACCCATTCATAACAACATCACAACACATATATAACCCATTCATAACAACATCACAACACATATATAACCCATTCATAACAACATCACAACACATATATCATTCAACAAACATCACAACACATATATAACCCCATTCATAACAACATCACAACACATCCATAACCCATTCATAACAACATCACAACACATCCATAACCCATTCATAATAAACATCACAACAAATATAACCCCATAACAAAATCCCAAACACATCCATAACCCATTGATAACTTGTTGATAAGCAGTAGTACTGACTTGATGCTGTTCATCCACTCATCCTTCTCCTCCGTGGTGGGAGCAGAGATCCTGTAGAAGGTGTGGCCCCTCCACCACTCTGCCGTCCGCCTCCGTCTTACAGGCCTTGATCACCTGGTCCTTGTTTCTGGGATGAAGAGTTCAAAGCAGTTCTATGCAGAGTGAGAGGAGAGGGAATCTAAATGGTGTTGTCTTTTGTTACTCAGGTCCTCCTCATCTTTTCTAAACACATTGGAGCAGAAGATCTAAGGTTCCTCCAATCAGGTTCTTCCTCCAAAACGTTTTGAGAATGAGGCAAGGAGAGAGAATATGAGGAATGCCAACCTATCAGAACAGCTGAGTTTAAGAAGGTGTGTGTGTGTGCTCCGCACATTGGCTAACCGGCTATCTGCATTGTGTCCAGCCACCCGCCAACCCCCTTTACGCTTACTGCTACTCTCTGTTCATCATATATGCATAGTCACTTTAAATATCTACATGTACATACTACCAATAAGCCTGACTAACAGGTGTAGCTCTACTCTTAGTCAAATGTCTTTTACTGTCGTTTTATTTCTTTTACTTACCTACACACACACATCTTTTCGCACTATTGGTTAGAGCCTGTAACTGTAAGTATTACACTGTAAGGTCAGTGTTGTCTTCGGCGCACATGACAAATAAAACTTTGATTTGATGTGCTGTTCCACACACCACCAGGGGGAGACAACGTCCAGTCTGACATTATTGAACTATAATCTCCCTTTCTGCTGAACTGTGCACTTGTTTACTTCCCTTCATGGATTTGGAAGGAAATTACTGCAATATGGAAACTCCTCTAACCCATGTTTACACCAATCCAATGCTGTCCATTGTATGGGGTAGTGAACTGGTGCACACTTCAGGAGGAAGGATCAGTCCAAAATCATTTTGTCATATCTCGTAGATCTCAGAAGAGAACTCATGTCAATATTTGTCCATGTCACACATCATTAGTTGTGTTTGAACAGCTATATGCCCTCAATCGCAAACGAATGGGGAGGTGAAATAGCGCTCTTATTTCCTGATTATACTTCCTGATCAAATTCAAATCAAGAAATTTGACAGTGTTCTTTTATCTCCAATGTGTGTGTGCTTTTACTATCCTTATGGATTACCAGAAGTCCTCACAAGGATAGTAAAACAAGGAACATTTTGCCAGTCCCCACAAGAAAAAAATGACTATTTTAGGCTTAGAGGTTAGGTTTAGGGTTACAATTAGGGTTAAGGTCAGGGGTCAGGGAAAATAGGATTTTGAATGGGAATCAATTGTTTGGTCCCCAAAGGAGAGTAAAAACAAACGTGTGTTATGTGGTCGAAAAACAGCAAAGAGTGCAGTGTGCTTACAGGCTTCTTGTCCTCAACCTCTCGGATGCTGAGGTTCTCCAGTGGAATGATCCCTCTGGGCTCTTTGTCCTATAGGACAGAAACATGGAAGTTAAGATGAATATATTAAGAGGACAGAAACATGGAAGTTAAGATGAACCTGTTAAGAGGACAGAAACATGGAAGTTAAGATGAACCTGTTAAGAGGACAGGGAAACATGGGTTAAGATGAACCTGTTAAGAGGACAGAAACATGGAAGTTAAGATGAACCTGTTGAGGACAGAAACATATGAAGTTAAGATTAATCTATTAAGAGGACAGAAGCATGGAAGTTAAGACTAATCTATTAAGAGGACAGAAACATGGAAGTTAAGATGAACCTGTTAAGAGGACAGACACATAGTTAAGATGAACCTTGTTAAGAGGACAGAAACATGGAAGTTAAGATGAACCTGTTAAGAGGACAGAAACATGGAAGTTAAGATGAATCTGTTAAGAGGAAAGAAATATGAAGCAGATGAATCTGTTAAGAGGAAAGAACATGGAAGTTAAGATGAATCTGTTAAGAGGACAGAAACATGGAAGTTAAGATGAACCTGTTAAGGACTGCTGGGACATGGCTTAAAAATACAGACAGCAAAATGTGGTGTTACTTAAAGGGATATTACACTAAGCAAAATGTGGTGTTACTTAAAGGGATATTATAATTACAAAAATGTGGTGTTACTTAGTTGGATATTACACTACAAAAATGTGGTGTTACTAAAGGATATTATACTACAAAATGTGGTGTTACTAAAGGATATTACACTACAAAAATGGTGTTACTTAAAGGGATATTACACTACAAAATGTGGTGTTTCACTAAAGGGATATTACACTACAAAAAAAGGCTAAAAGGACATTATACTACAAAATGGTGTTACTTAAAGGGATATTACACTACAAATGTGGTGTTACTAAAGGGATATTACACTACAAAATGTGGTGGTTATTAAAGGGATATTACACTACAAAATGTGGCGTTACTAAAGGGATATTACACTACAAAATGTGGTGTTACTAAAGGGATATTACACTACAAAATGTGGTGTTACTAAAGGGATATTATGACTACAAAATGTGGTGTTACTAAAGGGATATTACACATATACAAATGTTGTGTTACTAAAGGGATATTACACTACAAAATGTTGTGTTACTAAAGGGATATTACACTACAAAATGTGGTGGTTATTAAAGGGATATTACACTACAAAATGTGGCGTTACTAGTTGGATATTACACTACAAAATGTGGTGGTTATTAAAGGGATATTACACTACAAAATGTGGTGGTTATTAAAGGGATATTACACTACAAAATGTGGTGTTACTAAAGGGATATTACACTACAAAATGTGGTCGTTATTAAAGGGATATTACACTACAAAATGTGGTGGTTATTAAAGGGATATTACCCTAGAAAATATGGCACATACTAAAGGGATATCACACTACAAAATGTGGTGTTACTAAAGGGATATTACACTACAAAATGTGGTGTTACTAAAGGGATATTACACTACAAAATGTGGTGTTATTAAAGGGATATTACACTACATAATGTGGTGTTACTAAAGGGATATTACACTACAAAATGTGGTGTTACTAAAGGGATATTACACTACAAAATGTGGTGGTTATTAAAGGGATATTACACTAAAAATGTGGATATTACACTACATAATGTGGTGTTACTAAAGGGATATTACACTACAAAATGTGATGTTACTAAAGTGATATTACACTACAAAATGGGGTGTTACTAAAGGGATATTACACTACAAAATGTGGTGTTACTAAAAGCATATTACACTACAAAATGTGGTGGTTACTAAAGGGATATTACACTACAAAATGTGGCGTTACTAAAGGGATATTACACCACAAAATGTGGTGGTTACTAAAGGGATATTACACTACAAAATGTGGTGGTTATTAAAGGCATATTACACTACAAAATGTGGTGTTACTAAAGGGATATTACACTACAAAATGTGGTGGTTATTAAAGGCATATTACACTACAAAATGTGGTGTTACTAAAGGAATATTACACTACAAAATGTGGTGTTACTAAAGGGATATTACACTACAAAAATGTGGTGGTAAAGGTTACTACAAAATTAAAGGATATTACACTACAAAATGTGGTGTTACTAAAGGGATATTACACTACAAAATGTGGTGTTACTAAAGGGATATTACACTACAAAATGTGGTGTTACTAAAGGGATATTACACTACAAAATGTGGTGTTACTAAAGGGATATTACACTACAAAATGTGGTGTTACTAAAGGGATATTACACTACAAAATGTGGTGGTTATTAAAGGGATATTACACTACAAAATGTGGCGTTACTAAAGGGATATTACACTACAAAAATGTGGTGGTTATTAAAGGATATTACACTACAAAAATGTGGTGGTTATTAAAGGGATATTACACTACAAAATGTGTGTTACTGATATTACACTACAAAAATGTGGTGTTACTATGGATATTACACCACAAAATGTGGTGTTACTAAAGGGATATTACACTACAAAAATAGTGTTACTAAATGGATATTATATCACAAAATGTGGTGTTACTAAAGGGATATTACACTACAAAATGTGGTGGTTATTAGGGATATTACATTCTAGAAAATATGGGATATTACACTACAAATGTGGTGGTTATTAAAGGATATTACACTACAAAATGTGGTAAAGGGATATTTACAAAATGGTGGTTATTGGATATTACACTACAAAATGTGGTGGTTATTAAAGGGATATTACACTACAAATGTGGTGTTACTAAAGGATATTACACTACAAGATGTGGTCGTTATTAAAGGATATTACACTACAAAATGTGGTGTTACTAAAGGATATTATATTGGCACACTAAAGGGATATCACACACAAAATGTGGTGGTTATTAAAGGGATATTACACTACAAAATGTGGTGTTACTAAAGGATATTACACTCACAAAATGTGGTGTTACTAAAGGGATATTACACTACAAAATGTGGTGTTACTAAAGGGATATTACACTACAAAATGTGGTGTTACTAAAAGCATATTACACTACAAAATGGTGGTAAAGGCATATTACACTCACAAAATGTGGTGTTACTGGATATTTACACTACAAAAATGTGGTGGTTATTAGCTTAATATTACACTACAAAAATGTGGTGTTACTAGCGATATTACACACAAAATGTGGTGTTACTAAAGGGATATTACACTACAAAAATGTGGTGGTTATTAAAGGGATATTACACTACAAAATGTGGTGTTACTAAAGGGATATTACACTACAAAATGTGGTGTTACTAAAGGGATATTACACTACAAAATGTGGTGTTATTAAAGGATATTACACTACAAAATGGTGTTACTTAAAGGGATATTACACCACAAAATGTGGTGTTATTAAAGGGATACACTACAAAATGTGGGTGTTACTAAAGGGATATTACACTACAAAATGTGGTGTTACTAAAGTTACACTACAAATGTGGTGTTACTAAAGGGATATTACACCACAAAAACTAGCTGGTAGTGTTATTGAATGGATATTACACTACAAAATGGTGTTACTAAAGGGATATTACACTACAAAATGTGGTGTTACTAGCGATATTACACTACAAAATGTTGTGTTACTAAAGGGATATTACACTACAAAATGTGGTGGTTATTAAAGGGATATTACACTACAAAATGTGGCGTTACTAAAGGATATTACACTACAAAAATGTGGTGTTACTAAAGGGATATTACACTACAAAATGTGGTGTTACTAAAGGGATATTACACTACAAAATGTGGTTACTAAAGGGATATTACACTACAAATGTGGTGGTTATACAAAAATGGGATATATTACACTACAAAATGTGGTGTTACTAAAGGATATTACACTACAAAATGTGGTGTTACTAAAGGATATTACACTACAAAATGTGGTGTTACTAAAGGATATTACACTACAAATGTGGTGTTATTAAAGGGATATTACACTACAGAATGTGGTGTTACTAAAGGATATTACACTACAAATGGTGTTACTAAAGGGATATTACACTACAAAATGTGATGTTACTAAAGTGATATTACACTACAAAATGTGGTGTTACTAAAGGCATATTACACTACAAAATGTAGGTGGTTGCTAAAGGGATATTACACTACAAAATGTGGTGGTTATTAAA
>NW_027034210.1:0-7581 GCF_034236695.1 Oncorhynchus nerka | reverse complement strand
GGGAATGTATCAGTGGTAGGACAGGTCAGGGCTATCCACCCTGACATCAGGGAATGTATCAGTGGTAGGACAGGTCAGGGATATCCACCCTGACATCAGGGAATGTATCAGTGGTAGGACAGGTCAGGGATATCCACCCTGACATCAGGGAATGTGGTAGGACAGGTCAGGACTATCCACCCTGACATCAGGGAATGTATCAGTGGTAGGACAGGTCAGGGATATCCACCCTGACATCAGGGAATGTATCAGTGGTAGGACAGGTCAGGGATATCCACCCTGACATCAGGGAATGTGGTAGGACAGGTCAGGGATATCCACCCTGACATCAGGGAATGTGGTAGGACAGGTCAGGGATATCCACAATGACATCAGGGAATGTGGTAGGACAGGTCAGGGCTATCCACCCTGACATCAGGGAATGTATCAGTGGTAGGACAGGTCAGGGATATCCACCCTGACATCAGGGAATGTATCAGTGGTAGGACAGGTCAGGGATATCCACCCTGACATCAGGGAATGTGGTAGGACAGGTCAGGGCTATCCACCCTGACATCAGGGAATGTATCAGTGGTAGGACAGGTCAGGGCTATCCACCCTGACATCAGGGAATGTATCAGTGGTAGGACAGGTCAGGGATATCCACCCTGACATCAGGGAATGTGGTAGGACAGGTCAGGGATATCCACCCTGACATCAGGGAATGTGGTAGGACAGGTCAGGGATATCCACCCTGACATCAGGGAATGTGGTAGGACAGGTCAGGGTATCCACCCCTGACATCAGGAATGTGGTAGAGGACAGGGTCAGGGATATCCACCCTGACATCAGGGAATGTGGTAGGACAGGTCAGGGCTATCCACCCTGACATCAGGGAATGTATCAGTGGTAGGACAGGTCAGGGCTATCCACCCTGACATCAGGGAATGTGGTAGGACAGGTCAGGGCTATCCACCCTGACATCAGGGAATGTATCAGTGGTAGGACAGGTCAGGGATATCCACCCTGACATCAGGGAATGTATGAAGCTCAGTTTAGAAGATGACATTTTTCTCCGACTCAAAGAGATGAACACACACCAACCTGTTACCACTGGGCTACCTGCCCCCTCCCCTCTAAACCACTGGGCTACCCTGTCGCCCCTGTAGCCTGATTGGAATGAAACTAAACGTATGTTTTCATGCAGTGCTGTGTAATACTGGATAAACATGGTTGACTGCTTCCAGTCTAAAATATGATCCTTGCTAGCTGGACCGTAATGTAACACATGAAATTCCACACACACACATATACATACACATATGTATATACACACACACACACACACACATATGTATACACACACACACACACATATGTATACACACACACACACACACACACACGTACATTTACACACACACAGGACAGCTATTAGGGAAGAATGTGTCTAGGCTTAGATAAACCGTTCAGAGATGTGTCAGTCAGAGGGCTATTCAGTAGAGGCATCACGGTTAAAGCTCAACGCTGAAAGCATTTGCCTCTCGTTTATATTAAAAGGCCAATTTGGCAGTTCCAACAATAGTAACGAGTGCACCCTGCCACTGTTTTGGTAACAAGCAGAGGGATGGTGCTGGAGCAATGTAACCAGTCTCTCAAATGTACATGTTCACCATTTCTTAGTTGTATGTGTACAGGATAGACATGATATACACAGTGGAACAAAATACTGCCTTCTGGGCTCCTTCTCAACAACAATAAACAACAATAAATAATGAAATAGATAAGAATAGGAACGTAAAGTAAACGGATCAGTAGAATAGAAAAGTAATATACAGGAAGGATCAATTGATACCTTCCCAATATTTACACCTTATGTATCAGAGGAAATGGAGATCGAGGTGCCAGTGTTTGAAATGGTGGAGTATTAGTCAATATTAAGTCAGAGTCTGGTAGTAACAGTTGTGGTGTGTGTGTGTGTGTGTGTGTGTGGATGAGTGTGTGTGTGGGATGAGTGGTGTCACGGTGCAGAGTCGGTGCAGGCAGTCAGTCCAGTTCAAGTGTTCAGCAGTCTCATGGCTTGTAGATACCAGCAGTCTCATGGCTTGTAGATACCAACAGTCTCATGGCTTGTAGATACCAGCAGTCTCATGGCTTGTAGATACCAGCAGTCTCATGGCTTGTAGATACCAACAGTCTCATGGCTTGTAGATACCAGCAGTCTCATGGCTTGTAGATACCAACAGTCTCATGGCTTGTAGATACCAACAGTCTCATGGCTTGTAGATACCAGCAGTCTCATGGCTTGTAGATACCAGCAGTCTCATGGCTTGTAGATACCAACAGTCTCATGGCTTGTAGATACCAACAGTCTCATGGCTTGTAGATACCAGCAGTCTCATGGCTTGTAGATACCAGCAGTCTCATGGCTTGTAGATACCAACAGTCTCATGGCTTGTAGATACCAACAGTCTCATGGCTTGTAGATACCAGCAGTCTCATGGCTTGTAGATACCAGCAGTCTCATGGCTTGTAGATACCAACAGTCTCATGGCTTGTAGATACCAACAGTCTCATGGCTTGTAGATACCAGCAGTCTCATGGCTTGTAGATACCAGCAGTCTCATGGCTTGTAGATACCAACAGTCTCATGGCTTGTAGATACCAACAGTCTCATGGCTTGTAGATACCAGCAGTCTCATGGCTTGTAGATACCAGCAGTCTCATGGCTTGTAGATACCAGCAGTCTCATGGCTTGTAGATACCAACAGTCTCATGGCTTGTAGATACCAGCAGTCTCATGGCTTGTAGATACCAGCAGTCTCATGGCTTGTAGATACCAGCAGTCTCATGGCTTGTAGATACCAGCAGTCTCATGGCTTGTAGATACCAGCAGTCTCATGGCTTGTAGATACCAACAGTCTCATGGCTTGTAGATACCAACAGTCTCATGGCTTGTAGATACCAACAGTCTCATGGCTTGTAGATACCAACAGTCTCAAGAGACAGTTTCTATCAGATCTCAGATGCTCTGATTCGCCTGCCGGACGGTTAGGGAGTGAACAGCTCGTGGCTCTGGGGTGTGTGGTGTCCTTGAAGATGCTGTGGGACTTCCTCAGGCACCGTTTCAAGTCCTGGATGGGTGGGAACACGGTGATGTACTGGGCCGTCTTCACCACCCGATGGAGGGCCTTGTGGTCGTGGATGGAGCAATTCCCGTACCAGGCCCTGATTCAACCAGTCAGGATGCTCTTGATGGTTCAGCAGTAGTATTTGGAGTGGATCCGGGCTGCAATGACACATTTCTTCAGCCGCCTTAGGAAGTAGAGCCGCTGTTCTGCCCTCTTCATAAGAGTGGTGGTGGTCCGTGTCAAGTCCTCGGAGATTTGGACACCGAGAAACTTAACATGTATGACTCTCTACTGCAGGTCCCGTTGATGTGGATTGGGGCGTTTACCCTATGCTTCCTGAAGTCAACAATCAACACCTTTTTGTTTTGCTGACGTTGAGGGAGATGTTGTCCTGGCACCACAATGCCAGTTTTTCTTATCTCCTCCCTACAGGCTGACTCTGTGGTGTCGTCAGCAAACTTGATGATGGAGTTGATGTTGTAGAAAGCTACACAGGTGAACAGGAAGTACATCAGATGACTGAGGACACAGCCCTGGGGGACCCCTGTGTTGAGTCAGTTTGTGGGTGAACAGGGAGTACATCAGAGTACTGAGGACACAGCCCTGGGGGACCCCTGTGTTGAGTCAGTTTGTGGGTGAACAGGGAGCACAGCAGAGGGCTGAGGACACAGTCCTGTGGGACCCCTGTGTTGAATCAGTTTGTGGGTGAACAGGGAGTACATCAGAGTACTGAGGACACAGCCCTGGGGACCCCTGTGTTGAGTCAGTTTGTGGGTGACCAGGGAGTACACCAGAGGACTGAGGACACAGCCCTGGGGGACCCCTGTGTTGAGTCAGTTTGGAGGAGGTGTTTGTGCTGATCCTCACAGCCTGTGGTCTGCCCGGCAGGAAGTCCAGGGTCCAGTTGCAGAGGGTAGTGTCCAGACCCAGGGCTCTGAGCTTGCTTGGAGGGGAAAAATAGCGTTGAATGCTGAACTGAAGCCAATGAAGAGCATTCTCACATAGGTGTTCCTCTTGTCCAGATGTGACCATCCATGAGATCAATATCTTATTTTAACCACGTCTTGAGGCTCTACAGTGATGGTGGTTATAATTATATTGTTTACAAACATTGGAGTAAAAACATATTATATTTTGGGTTCTGATGAGGGGTGAGACAGTGGTACTATGCTCATGTATTAGTTTATAGTTTAATTCTTTAAGAAATCGATGGTTATGTAGCATTGAAGTCCCAGAAATTGATGTTAGAATTGCAGATTGCCCATTTTAAAAGGTCAGACTGAGGGAAATTACTGTTAATGGGAAGAACTGGAAGACCTTGAGAGGCTGATTCAATTCTAAAGAGCTTCTTTTCAACCAACATGAACACAAAGCAGACGTCTCTTTGAGGGAGACTAATGAAGGACTGAAGTGCACCCGTTCTCTTTTAGGACATCTCCCTGTGCTAATTTATATATATATATATATATATATATAATCACTCAAAGTACTCCATTAATATCAGAAGAACAAATCTAAAATCTTATTTGACTGCAACAACAACATTCAGCCCCTTTTAATAATTTAACAAATATATATATATTTTTATATATACTTGAACCTGGGTTAAAACCCAGTGCTTGATTATCAGGACTTTTAAAAATTCTATTTAAGTCAATTCTACATTTGAGGCCCATCTGATCATTGAAAAGGCGATGGGGTCGATGGTGAAATCCTTCCACTCGCTCTGACATCAACCCCATACTGAGACAACTACGCCAAGGCTTCCACTCGCTCTGACATCAACCCCCATACTGAGACAACTACGCCAAGGCTTCCACTCGCTCTGACATCAACCCCCATACTGAGACAACTACGCCAAGGCTTCCACTCGCTCTGACATCAACCCCATACTGACAACTGCGCCAAGGCTTCCACTTCGCTCTGACATCAACCCCACTACTGAGACAACTACGCCAAGGCTTCCATTAGCTCTGACATCAACCCCCATACTGAGACAACTACGCCAAGGCTTCCATTACCTCTGACATCAACCCCCATACTGAGACAACTACGCCAAGGCTTCCATTCAAAACATGGGCTGTTGGTGTGGAGGGAGTGAGGCCTTGCCTGGGAGGGGGGGGGTTACAGGTGATTGTGTTGCTGGCTCAGCAGAGCAACATGTCCTGAACAATAACTTGGTGGACCCTATGAAGGAAGGACGATGGCGACTAGGCTATAGCCTGGCTGGTACAAGAGCTCAGGCCTCATGTGACCGGGTGTACACTACCTCCAGTCCCTCGGCTGGACAGGCCTCATGTGACCGGGTGTACACTACCTCCAGTCCCTCGGCTGGACAGGCCTCATGTGACCGGGTGTACACTACCTCCAGTCCCTCGGCCGGACAGGCCTCAGGTGACCGGGTGTACACTACCTCCAGTCCCTCGGCCGGACAGGCCTCAGGTGACCGGGTGTACACTACCTCCAGTCCCTCGGCCGGACTGCCCTGCTGTGTACACTCACCGGGTCAGACGTTTTACAACACCGACTCATTCAAGCGTTTTTCTTCGTTTTATACTATTTTCTACATTGTATAATAATAGTGAAGACATCAGAACTATGAAATAACACATATGGAATCATGTAGTAACCAGAAAAGTGTTAAACAAATACTTGAAATTCTTCAAATAGCCACCTTTAGCCTTGATAACAGCTTTGCACATTCTTGGCGTTCTCTCTAACAGTCTTGAAGTAGTTCCACATATGCTGGAGCACTTGTTGGCTGCTTTTCCTTCACTCTGTGGTCCAACTCCCAAACCATCTCATTTTTTTTTGAGGTTGGGCGATTGTGGAGGCCCAGGTCATCTGATGCATCACTCCATCACACTCCTTCTGTAAAATAGCCCTTATACAGTCTGGAGGTGTGTTGGGTCATTGTCCTGTTGAAAAACAAATGATAGTCCCACTAAGCCCAAACCAGATGGGATGGCGTATCACTGCAGAATGCTGTGGTACCCAAAACCCTTGATTGACTAGGTGTTGTACCGGTAGTGTATAGTAATATGATGTTTGAGCTACCCAGTGGTCCTTTGAGATATGACTAGTAGTACACACATGGCTCTAAATTAAACATGTTCATTGGTGGCACTGGTGGGCACCACCCTATATCATTTTTGGCCTTTATATGAATTGTTAGCTAGCTAGCTAATGAGGTAACAGGACTGAACAGGATGGTACTGGTAAAGTAACCAGGTTGTTAACTAACTAATGAGGTAACATGACTGAACAGGATGGTACTGGTAAAGTAACCAGGTTGTTAGCTAGCTAGCTAATGAGGTAACAGGACCAAACAGGATGGTACTGGTAAAGTAACCAGGTTGTTATATAGCTAGATAATGAGGTAACAGGACTGAACAGGATGGTACTGGTAAAGTAACCAGGTTGTTATATAGCTAGATAATGAGGTAACAGGACTGAACAGGATGGTACTGGTAAAGTAACCAGGTTGTTATATAGCTAGATAATGAGGTAACAGGACTGAACAGGATGGTACTGGTAAAGTAACCAGGTTGTTAACTAACTAATGAGGTAACAGGACTGAACAGGATGGTACTGGTAAAGTAACCAGGTTGTTATCTAGCTAGCTAATGAGGTAACAGGACTGAACAGGATGGTACTGGTAAAGTAACCAGGTTGTTATATAGCTAGATAATGAGGTAACAGGACTGAACAGGATGGTACTGGTAAAGTAACCAGGTTGTTATATAGCTAGATAATGAGGTAACAGGACTGAACAGGATGGTACTGGTAAAGTAACCAGGTTGTTATATAGCTAGATAATGAGGTAACAGGACTGAACAGGATGGTACTGGTAAGTAACCAGGTTGTTATATAGCTAGATAATGAGGTAACAGGACTGAACAGGATGGTACTGGTAAAGTAACCAGGTTGTTATATAGCTAGATAATGAGGTAACAGGACTGAACAGCATGGTACTGGTAAAGTAACCAGGTTGTTATATAGCTAACTAATGAGGTAACAGGACTGAACAGGATGGTACTGGTAAAGTAACCAGGTTGTTATATAGCTAGATAATGAGGTAACAGGACTGAACAGGATGGTACTGGTAAAGTAACCAGGTTGTTATATAGCTAGATAATGAGGTAACAGGACTGAACAGGATGGTACTGGTAAAGTAACCAGGTTGTTATATAGCTAGATAATGAGGTAACAGGACTGAACAGGATGGTACTGGTAAAGTAACCAGGTTGTTATATAGCTAGATAATGAGGTAACAGGACTGAACAGGATGGTACTGGTAAAGTAACCAGGTTGTTATATAGCTAGATAATGAGGTAACAGGACTGAACAGGATGGTACTGGTAAAGTAACCAGGTTGTTATATAGCTAACTAATGAGGTAACAGGACTGAACAGGATGGTAAAGTAAATCCAGGTTGTTATATAGCTAGATAATGAGGTAACAGGACTGA
>NW_027034209.1:0-7580 GCF_034236695.1 Oncorhynchus nerka | reverse complement strand
TTATGAACGTGTTAACGCTTTCTCATTTGCCACGGTCACTAAAGACCCGAATTCAAATCATGTAAAAAAATACAATCTAAATCAGAATTGCTAAATGATCCATGGTATGACCTTTCTTAAAACAATTCCATATATCAGCTTAGAAGAAAAGAACTTTGTTGTATCAGAACCGTCTGTTGTATTGGGTGTGTTGTAGATCAGTTGGCGAAAGCCGAGGCCTGTACAGGGACAGAGAGGTTAGAAGCAGAAGTCTGTACAGAGACAGAGAGGTTAGAAGCAGAGTCTGTACAGGGACAGAGAGGTTAGAAGCAGAGTCTGTACAGAGACAGAGAGGTTAGAACAAGAGTCTGTGCAGAGACAGAGAGGTTAGAAGCAGAGTCTGTACAGAGACAGAGGGTTAGAAGCAGAGTCTGTACAGGGACAGAGAGAGGTTAGAAGCAGAGTCTGTACAGGGTCAGAGAGGTTAGAAGCAGAGTCTGTACAGAGACAGAGAGGTTAGAAGCAGAGTCTATACAGAGATCAGAGGTTGGAAGCAGAGTCTGTACAGAGACAGAGGTTAGAAGCAGAGTCTGTACAGAGACAGAGGAGGTTAGAAGCAGAGTCTGTACAGGGACAGAGAGGTTAGAAGCAGAGTCTGTACAGAGTCAGAGGTTAGAAGCAGAGTCTGTACAGGGTCAGGAGGTTAGAAGCAGAGTCTGTACAGGGACAGAGAGGTTAGAAGCAGAGTCTGTACAGGGTCAGAGAGGTTAGAAGCAGAGTCTGTACAGGGACAGAGAGGTTAGAAGCAGAGTCTGTACAGAGACAGAGGTTAGAAGCAGAGTCTGTACAGAGACAGAGAGGTTAGAAGCAGAGTCTGTACAGGGACAGAGAGGTTAGAAGCAGAGTCTGTACAGAGACAGAGAGGTTAGAAGCAGAGTCTGTACAGGGACAGAGGTTAGAAGCAGAGTCTGTACAGGGACAGAGAGGTTAGAAGCAGAGTCTGTACAGGGACAGAGAGGTTAGAAGCAGAGTCTGTACAGGGACAGAGAGGTTAGAAGCAGAGTCTGTACAGGGATCAGAGAGGTTAGAAGCAGAGTCTGTACAGGGACAGAGAGGTTAGAAGCAGAGTCTGTACAGAGACAGAGGTTAGAAGCAGAGTCTGTACAGAGACAGAGAGGTTAGAAGCAGAGTCTGTACAGGGACAGAGAGGTTAGAAGCAGAGTCTGTACAGGGACAGAGAGGTTAGAAGCAGAGTCTGTACAGGGACAGAGAGGTTAGAAGCAGAGTCTGTACAGAGACAGAGAGGTTAGAAGCAGAGTCTGTACAGGAGACAGAGAGGTTAGAAGCAGAGTCTGTACAGGGACAGAGAGGTTAGAAGCAGAGTCTGTACAGAGACAGAGAGGTTAGAAGCAGAGTCTGTACAGAGACAGAGAGGTTAGAAGCAGAGTCTGTACAGGGTCAGAGAGGTTAGAAGCAGAGTCTGTACAGGGACAGAGAGGTTAGAAGCAGAGTCTGTACAGGGACAGAGGTTAGAAGCAGAGTCTGCACAGGGACAGAGAGGTTAGAAGCAGAGTCTGTACAGGGACAGAGGTTAGAAGCAGAGTCTGTACAGGGTCAGAGAGTTAGAAGCAGAGTCTGTACAGAGACAGAGAGGCTAGAAGCAGAGTCTGTACAGGGTCAGAGAGGTTAGAAGCAGAGTCTGTACAGAGACAGAGAGGTTAGAAGCAGAGTCTGTACAGGGTCAGAGAGGTTAGAAGCAGAGTCTGTACAGAGACAGAGGTTAGAAGCAGAGTCTGTACAGAGACAGAGGTTAGAAGCAGAGTCTGTACAGGGTCAGAGAGGCTAGAAGCAGAGTATGTACAGGGTCAGAGGTTAGAAGCAGAGTCTGTACAGAGACAGAGAGGCTAGCCAGAGTCTGTACAGGATCAGAGGTTAGAAGCAGAGTCTGTACAGGGTCAGAGGTTAGAAGCAAAGTCTATACAGGGACAGAGAGGTTAGAAGCAGAGTCTGTACAGAGACAGAGAGGTTAGAAGCAGAGTCTGTACAGAGACAGAGAGTTAGAAGCAGAGTCTGTACAGAGACAGAGAGGTTAGAAGCAGAGTCTGTACAGAGACAGAGAGGTTAGAAGCAGAGTCTGTACAGGGACAGAGAGGTTAGAAGCAGAGTATGTACAGAGACAGAGGTTAGAAGCAGAGTCTGTACAG
Source organism: Oncorhynchus nerka (assembly GCF_034236695.1). Lineage (NCBI taxonomy): Eukaryota > Metazoa > Chordata > Actinopteri > Salmoniformes > Salmonidae > Oncorhynchus > Oncorhynchus nerka. The sequence continues at coordinate 5,397 of NW_027034209.1, read as the reverse complement.
GGACAGAGAGGTTAGAAGCAGAGTCTGTACAGAGACAGAGAGGTTAGAAGCAGAGTCTGTACAGAGACAGAGGTTAGAAGCAGAGTCTATACAGAGACAGAGGTTGAAGCAGAGTCTGTACAGGGACAGAGAGGTTAGAAGCAGAGTCTGTACAGGGACAGAGAGGTTAGAAGCAGAGTCTGTACAGGGACAGAGGTTAGAAGCAGAGTCTGTACAGGGACAGAGGTTAGAAGCAGAGTCTGTACAGGGACAGAGGTTAGAAGCAGAGTCTGTACAGGGACAGAGGTTAGAAGCAGAGTCTGTACAGGGTCAGAGGTTAGAAGCAGAGTCTGTACAGGGTCAGAGAGGCTAGAAGCAGAGTGTGTACAGGGTCAGAGGTTAGAAGCAGAGTCTGTACAGAGACAGAGAGGTTAGAAGCAGAGTCTGTACAGGGTCAGAGAGGTTAGAAGCAGAGTCTGTACAGAGACAGAGGTTAGAAGCAGAGTCTGTACAGGGTCAGAGGTTAGAAGCAGAGTCTGTACAGGGTCAGAGAGGCTAGAAGCAGAGTATGTACAGGGTCAGAGGTTAGAAGCAGAGTCTGTACAGAGACAGAGAGGTTAGAAGCAGAGTCTGTACAGGGTCAGAGGTTAGAAGCAGAGTCTGTACAGGGTCAGAGGTTAGAAGCAAAGTCTATACAGGGACAGAGAGGTTGGAAGCAGAGTCTGTACAGAGACAGAGAGGTTAGAAGCAGAGTCTGTACAGAGACAGAGAGTTAGAAGCAGAGTCTATACAGAGACAGAGAGGTTAGAAGCAGAGTCTGTACAGGGACAGAGAGGTTAGAAGCAGAGTCTGTACAGAGACAGAGAGGTTAGAAGCAGAGTCTGTACAGGGACAGAGAGGTTAGAAGCAGAGTCTGTACAGAGACAGAGGTTAGAAGCAGAGTCTGTACAGGGACAGAGAGGTTAGAAGCAGAGTCTGTACAGGGTCAGAGAGTTAGAAGCAGAGTCTGTACAGGGACAGAGAGGTTAGAAGCAGAGTGTGTACAGGGACAGAGGTTAGAAGCAGAGTCTGTACAGAGACAGAGAGGTTAGAAGCAGAGTCTGTACAGGGACAGAGAGGTTAGAAGCAGAGTCTGTACAGAGACAGAGGTTAGAAGCAGAGTCTGTACAGGGTCAGAGGTTAGAAGCAGTGTCTGTACAGGGTCAGAGAGGCTAGAAGCAGAGTATGTACAGGGTCAGAGGTTAGAAGCAGAGTCTGTACAGAGACAGAGAGGTTAGAAGCAGAGTCTGTACAGGGTCAGAGGTTAGAAGCAGAGTCTGTACAGGGTCAGAGGGTTAGAAGCAGAGTCTGTACAGGGACAGAGAGGTTAGAAGCAGAGTCTGTACAGAGACAGAGAGGTTAGAAGCAGAGTCTGTACAGAGACAGAGGTTAGAAGCAGAGTCTATACAGAGACAGAGGTTGGAAGCAGAGTCTGTACAGGGACAGAGAGGTTAGAAGCAGAGTCTGTACAGAGACAGAGAGGTTAGAAGCAGAGTCTGTACAGGGACAGAGAGGTTAGAAGCAGAGTCTGTACAGAGACAGAGGTTAGAAGCAGAGTCTGTACAGGGACAGAGAGGTTAGAAGCAGAGTCTGTACAGAGACAGAGAGGTTAGAAGCAGAGTCTGTACAGAGACAGAGAGGTTAGAAGCAGAGTCTGTACAGGGACAGAGAGGTTAGAAGCAGAGTCTGTACAGGGACAGAGAGGTTAGAAGCAGAGTCTGTACAGAGACAGAGAGGTTAGAAGCAGAGTCTGTACAGAGTCAGAGAGGTTAGAAGCAGAGTCTGTACAGGGTCAGAGAGGTTAGAAGCAGAGTCTGTACAGGGCCAGAGAGGTTAGAAGCAGAGTCTGTACAGAGACAGAGAGGTTAGAAGCAGAGTCTGTACAGAGACAGAGAGGTTAGAAGCAGAGTCTGTACAGGGACAGAGAGGTTAGAAGCAGAGTCTGTACAGGGACAGAGAGGTTAGAAGCAGAGTCTGTACAGGGTCAGAGAGTTAGAAGCAGAGTCTGTACAGAGACGAGAGGTTAGAAGCAGAGTCTGTACAGGGATCAGAGAGGTTAGAAGCAGAGTCTGTACAGGGACAGAGAGGTTAGAAGCAGAGTCTGTACAGAGACAGAGAGGTTAGAAGCAGAGTCTGTACAGAGACAGAGGTTAGAAGCAGAGTCTGTACAGAGACAGAGAGGTTAGAAGCAGAGTCTGTACAGGGATCAGAGAGGTTAGAAGCAGAGTCTGTACAGGGACAGAGGTTAGAAGCAGAGTCTGTACAGGGTCAGAGGTTAGAAGCAGAGTCTGTACAGGGTCAGAGAGGCTAGAAGCAGAGTCTGTACAGGGTCAGAGGTTAGAAGCAGAGTCTGTACAGAGACAGAGAGGTTAGAAGCAGAGTCTGTACAGGGTCAGAGAGGTTAGAAGCAGAGTCTGTACAGAGACAGAGGTTAGAAGCAGAGTCTGTACAGAGACAGAGGTTAGAAGCAGAGTCTGTACAGGGTCAGAGAGGCTAGAAGCAGAGTCTGTACAGGGACGAGAGGTTAGAAGCAGAGTCTGTACAGGGACAGAGAGTTAGAAGCAGAGTCTGTACAGGGTCAGAGGTTAGAAGCAGAGTCTGTACAGGACAGAGAGGTTGGAGCAGAGTCTGTACAGAGACAGAGAGGTTAGAAGCAGAGTCTGTACAGAGACAGAGGTTAGAAGCAGAGTCTATACAGAGACAGGAGGTTAGAAGCAGAGTCTGTACAGGGACAGAGAGGTTAGAAGCAGAGAGTCTGTACAGAGACAGAGAGGTTAGAAGCAGAGTCTGTACAGGGACAGAGAGGTTAGAAGCAGAGTCTGTACAGAGACAGAGGTTAGAAGCAGAGTCTGTACAGGGACAGAGAGGTTAGAAGCAGAGTCTGTACAGAGACAGAGAGGTTAGAAGCAGAGTCTGTACAGAGACAGAGAGGTTAGAAGCAGAGTCTGTACAGGGTCAGAGAGGTTAGAAGCAGAGTCTGTACAGGGACAGAGAGGTTAGAAGCAGAGTCTGTACAGGGTCAGAGAGGTTAGAAGCAGAGTCTGTACAGAGACAGAGAGGTTAGAAGCAGAGTCTGTACAGAGACAGAGAGGTTAGGAAGCAGAGTCTGTACAGAGACAGAGAGTTAGAAGCAGAGTCTGTACAGAGACAGAGAGGTTAGAAGCAGAGTCTGTACAGGGACAGAGAGGTTAGAAGCAGAGTCTGTACAGGGTCAGAGAGGTTAGAAGCAGAGTCTGTACAGAGACAGAGAGGTTAGAAGCAGAGTCTGTACAGAGACAGAGAGGTTAGAAGCAGAGTCTGTACAGAGACAGAGAGTTAGAAGCAGAGTCTGTACAGGGACAGAGAGGTTAGAAGCAGAGTCTGTACAGGGTCAGAGAGGTTAGAAGCAGAGTCTGTACAGAGATCGAGAGGTTAGAAGCAGAGTCTGTACAGAGACAGAGAGGTTAGAAGCAGAGTCTGTACAGAGACAGAGAGGTTAGAAGCAGAGATCTGTACAGGGACAGAGAGGTTAGAAGCAGAGTCTGTACAGGGTCAGAGAGGCTAGAAGCAGAGTCTGTACAGAGACAGAGAGGTTAGAAGCAGAGTCTGTACAGGGACAGAGGTTAGAAGCAGAGTCTGTACAGAGACAGAGGGTTAGAAGCAGAGTCTGTACAGGGACGAGAGGTTAGAAGCAGAGTCTGTACAGAGACAGAGAGTTAGAAGCAGAGTCTGTACAGGGACAGAGAGGTTAGAAGCAGAGTCTGTACAGGGACAGAGAGGTTAGAAGCAGAGTCTGTACAGGGACAGAGAGGTTAGAAGCAGAGTCTGTACAGGGACAGGAGGTTAGAAGCAGAGTCTGTACAGGGACAGAGAGGTTAGAAGCAGAGTCTGTACAGGGACAGAGGTTAGAAGCAGAGTCTGTACAGGGTCAGAGGTTAGAAGCAGAGTCTGTACAGGGTCAGAGAGGCTAGAAGCAGAGTGTGTACAGGGTCAGAGGTTAGAAGCAGAGTCTGTACAGAGACAGAGAGGTTAGAAGCAGAGTCTGTACAGGGTCAGAGAGGTTAGAAGCAGAGTCTGTACAGAGACAGAGGTTAGAAGCAGAGTCTGTACAGGGTCAGAGGTTAGAAGCAGAGTCTGTACAGGGTCAGAGAGGCTAGAAGCAGAGTATGTACAGGGTCAGAGGTTAGAAGCAGAGTCTGTACAGAGACAGAGAGGTTAGAAGCAGAGTCTGTACAGGGTCAGAGGTTAGAAGCAGAGTCTGCACAGGGTCAGAGAGGTTAGAAGCAGAAGTCTGTACAGGGACAGAAGGTTGGAAGCAGAGTCTGTACAGAGACAGAGAGGTTAGAAGCAGAGTCTGCACAGAGACAGAGGTTAGAAGCAGAGTCTATACAGAGACAGAGGTTGGAAGCAGAGTCTGTACAGGGACAGAGAGGTTAGAAGCAGAGTCTGTACAGAGACAGAGAGGTTAGAAGCAGAGTCTGTACAGGGACAGAGAGGTTAGAAGCAGAGTCTGTACAGAGACAGAGGTTAGAAGCAGAGTCTGTACAGGGACAGAGAGGTTAGAAGCAGAGTCTGTACAGAGACAGAGAGGTTAGAAGCAGAGTCTGTACAGGGACAGAGAGGTTAGAAGCAGAGTCTGTACAGGGACAGAGAGGTTAGAAGCAGAGTCTGTACAGAGACAGAGAGGTTAGAAGCAGAGTCTATACAGAGACAGAGGTTGGAAGCAGAGTCTGTACAGAGACAGAGGTTAGAAGCAGAGTCTGTACAGAGACAGAGAGGTTAGAAGCAGAGTCTGTACAGGGTCAGAGAGGTTAGAAGCAGAGTCTGTACAGGGTCAGAGAGGTTAGAAGCAGAGTCTGTACAGAGACAGAGAGGTTAGAAGCAGAGTCTGTACAGAGACAGAGAGGTTAGAAGCAGAGTCTGTACAGGGACAGAGAGGTTAGAGCAGAGTCTGTACAGGGTCAGAGAGTTAGAAGCAGAGTCTGTACAGGGTCAGAGAGGTTAGAAGCAGAGTCTGTACAGGGTCAGAGAGGTTAGAAGCAGAGTCTGTACAGAGACAGAGAGGTTAGAAGCAGAGTCTGTACAGGGTCAGAGAGGTTAGAAGCAGAGTCTGTAACAGGGACAGAGAGTTAGAAGCAGAGTCTGTACAGGGATCAGAGGCTAGAAGCAGAGTCTGTACAGAGACAGAGAGGCTAGAAGCAGAGTCTGTACAGAGACAGAGAGGTTAGAAGCAGAGTCTGTACAGGGACAGAGAGGCTAGAAGCAGAGTCTGTATAGGGACAGAGAGGTTAGAAGCAGAGTCTGTACAGAGACAGAGGTTAGAAGCAGAGTCTGTACAGAGACAGAGGTTAGAAGCAGAGTCTGTACAGAGACAGAGGTTAGAAGCAGAGTCTATACAGG
>NW_027034208.1:5000-7579 GCF_034236695.1 Oncorhynchus nerka | reverse complement strand
TGGGTGGTATAGAGGAGACAGACCCACTGGTTGCCCTCTAGGTTACAGAGAGCTGGTAGTCCCATCCACTCAACTACCAGGTGGGTGGTATAGAGGAGACAGACCCACTGGTTGTCCTCTAGGTTACAGAGAGCTGGTAGTCCCATCCACTCAACTACCAGGTGGGTGGTATAGAGGAGATGGACCTACTGGTGGCCCTCTAGGCTACAGAGAGCTGGTAGTCCCATCCACTCAACTACCAGGTGGGTGGTATAGAGGAGACAGACCCACTGGTTGTCCTCTAGGTTACAGAGAGCTGGTAGTCCCATCCACTCAACTACCAGGTGGGTGGTATAGAGGAGATGGACCTACTGGTTGCCCTCTAGGTTACAGAGAGCTGGTAGTCCCATCCACTCAACTACCAGGTGGGTGGTATAGAGGAGATGGACCCACTGGTTGTCCTCTAGGTTACAGAGAGCTGGTAGTCCCATCCATTCAACTACCAGGTGGGTGGTATAGAGGAGATGGACCCACTGGTTGCCCTCTAGGTTACAGAGAGCTGGTGTGAAACAGGGAAGGGAATCAGGGGGTATGCTAATTTGGTATAGAGCAGACCTAACTCATTCCATTAAATTAATCAAAACAGGAACATTTTAAATTTGGCTAGAAATTCTAAAGGAAATTATCTTAACAGAGAAAAATGACCTCCTGTGTGCTACCTATACCCCCCACTAGAATCCCCATACTTGAATGAAGACAGCTTCTCCATCCTAGAGGGGGAGATCAACCATTTCCAGGCCCAGGGACATGTACTAGTCTGTGGCGACCTAAATGCCAGAACCGGACAAGAACCTGACACCCTCAGCACACAGGGGGACAAACACCTGCCTGCAGGTGACAGCATTCCCTCCCACATATGCCCCCCTAGGCACAACTATGACAACATAACCAACAAAAACCACAACTCCTGTAGCTCTGTCGGACGCTGGGTGTGTACATAGTCAACGGTAGGCTTCGAGGGGACTCCTATGGTAGGTACACCTATAGAGTCTCTCAGAGCGTTCACAGTCAGCCCACTGACACCCCTATCAGACCACAGCAAAATCACAGTCTACTTGAACAGAGCAATACTCAATCATGAGGCATCAAAGCCAAAGGAACTGAGTAACATTAAGAAATGCTATAGATGGAAGGAATGCAGTTTGGAAACCTACCAAAAAACAATTAGGCAACAACAAATTCAATCCCTTTTAGACAATTTCCTTGGTAAAACGTTCCACTGTAATAGTGAAGGTATAAACTTGGAAGTAGAACATTTTAACAGTATATTTGACCTCTCAGCTTCCCTATCAAATCTAAAAATCTCAAATAGAAAACCGAAGAAAATGAACAACAATGACAAATGGTTTGATGAAGAATGTAAAATTCTAAGAAACAAATTGAGAAACCTGTCCAACCAAAAACATAGAGACCCGGAAAACCTGAGTCTACGCCTTCACTATGGTGAATCACTAAAACAATACAGAAATACACTACGGAAAAAGAAGGAACAGCACGTCAGAAATCAGCTCAATGTAATTGAAGAATCCATATAATCTAATGACTTCTGGGAAAATTGGAAAACTGTAAACAAACAACAACACGAAGAATTATCTATTCAAAATGGAGATGTGGATAAACCTCTTCTACAATGTTTTTGACTCTATAACAGAGAACAAACAGCAACAACATATACATGATCAAATACAAATCTTAGAATCAACTATTAAAGACCAGAACCCACTGGATTCCAGAACGAACTGGATTCCAGAACCCACTGGATTCCAGAACGAACTGGATTCCAGAACCCACTGGATTCCAGAACAAACTGGATTCCAGAACCCACTGGATTCTCCAATTACATTGAATTAACTACAGGACAAAATAAAAACCCTCCAACCCAGAAAGGCCTGTGGTGTTGATGGTATCCTCAATGAAATTATCAAATATACAGACCACATATTCCAATTGGCTATTCTAAAACTCTTTAACATCATCCTTAGCTCTGGCATCTTCCCCAATACTTGGAACCAAGTACTGATCACCCCAATCCACAAAAGTGGAGACAAATTTGACCCCAATAACTACCGTAGGATATGCATGAACATCAACCTTGGGGAAATCCTCTGCATTATCATTAACAGCAGACTCGTACATTTCCTCAGTGAAAACAATGTACTGAGAAAATGTCAAATTGGCTTTTTACCAAATTACCGTATGACAGACCACGTATTCACCCTGCACACCTTAATTGGCAAACAAACAAACCAAAACAAAGGCAAAGTCTTCTTATGCTTTGTTGATATAAAAAAAAGCCTTTTTGGCATGAGGGTCTGCTATACAAATTGATGGAAAGTGGTGTTGGGGGTAAAACATACGACATTATAAAATCCATCAAATCCAAATCAGTCATAGAGCCCATTGCCCTTTATGGTTGTGAGGTCTGGGGTCCGCTCACCAACCAAGACTTCACAAAATGGGACAAACACCAAATTGAGACTCTGCATGCAGAATTGTGCAAAAATATCCTCCGTGTACAACGTAGAACACCAAATAATGCA
>NW_027034207.1:0-7577 GCF_034236695.1 Oncorhynchus nerka | reverse complement strand
GACTAGTCAGTTTCTGATTGGAATGTATACATAATTAGTCATTTCAAACATATTTTCCTCTATCAATCCTCCCTTTGATCAAATATTATACATTCAAATCTACAAAATAAAAATATTATTATAAATGTTTACCCGACTCTTCACCCATCTTTAATCAAATCTAACCTTAACTCCAACTGTTTTTAAATCTGCATCAGAATCATAACTCCTCTTTCAGGATTCTTTCTTTTTTTTCTTTTTACAATCTTTATCAAAAAACAGTTTAATCATTGAAACAAATTACAATCTAATTCCCCTTCATCTCAACACTATTCTCATCAAACATAAATTCCCCACAAATGACAGATCCGGATTCGTCCACTTCCTCTGTAGACATGCCTTCAGTCCTCCACAGGTCAGAATCTGGAATCGGCCCATAACGCACCATCTGTAGGGTCATTGATCTTTCCAGAGTCCTGGAAACAAGGCCTCGCACACAGGGAATTAGACAACAGCCGCATAAAATTAAAACAGTCATACAGGTAGATACAGCCCAAAACACCACATTTTTCCATAAATACTGTCTACCCAATTTAGTTCAGAGAAGTATCCACCCCAGAGTTTCTGCCAACCCGTGAGCCAGGGTGGTCAAACCAGCTGAGGCTTCGGGCACTGATTCGTCCGGAGCCGTGCTACCCGGGATGTAAGACATGGTCCTGATTACCACGCCCACTTCCTCCTTTTATCCTATGCAATTCTATTCTGTCAGGTCTTCCAGCTGGTTGCTTCAGTCTGTTCTACAAAACCTTTAATAACACCTTTGGTATTCCTGCTAAAGCGCTGTTGATTACCATAACTATAATTACACACCTCGTGGAACCCCAATGTTATCAATATATACTCTGTCGTCAAAAGACCCAGATGGAGCATCTCTTCTCTCTCGTTTTGGCTAACTTCATGTCTTGGTGTTGTATGAGTGTAAAAGGCATTCCTAACCCGTCCAATCAGTCAAACTCATTCCCCCCGCACAACCACCAGATGGCGACACTGGCCCATTTTCAACATTTTGAAATCTCCAGAGTTCAACCAGCCTGTCAAATCAGACATGGTCTCGTCAGTGGTAATATTCTCTGTCTTATTGCAGGTACCAACTTCCCCCACGTATTTCCCGTGTGTACTGTATCTGGCCAAACAGTAATATTCTCCTCTCGTCACGGTAAAGGGAGGAAGTCTTGATTTAAGTGGAACCTGGGGATATAAATAGTGTAAATCAATACAACTATCATTATTTGGCATTCCTGCTTTCATGAACAGCTTTACCATACATGCCATTCCCTTAGGGGAATTAATTCCGTTCAGTGGAAAAGGGATAGTTGTTAACTGGGGTTTAGCGTTCGCACAGACATAACATTCTTCTTTAGCCACTGATCTGGCCGTATTGAATCCATTCCAACCATAAGTTGGACTCCCCAAACCCAGTCTCCACTTCTATAACTTCTTTGAGGTCTTTGGTCGGAACTATTCGTACCTTTATACAATACTTCCTCTGTTCAGGAACACAGTCCAAAACGCCAACCCTTACTATACTCCACCTGGTCCCAAATTGAGTGTATGGGTTCACGTAGCCATCCCTTTCAGTGTGAGCTATGACCTGGCTCCACGACTTACATGGTGATTTACACAAATACTTCCCATAGAGTCCCATGGTTCTAGACTGCCAAGGGGTGAATGACCCCAATTGATCTACACAAAATTCTACTGAGAGATCCTTGCCCAATTCCACCCTCACTTCCTTACTATTTTGTTTCAGTGACCTTCTGAGAATCTTAGGTAACATCCCATTTCCCTCATCTAGCACATGAGTCAAATTATCCTCTTTGGCACTTTCCGGGGAATCATGGTGAATCAGAATATGGCCCCCACAATAAAACAGCTCAGGACGGTCAGTGCGCACGTGAAGCCCCACCCTCTCCCGAGAACATATCAACAGCCAGAGGCCAAGCCATCACTTCACTTCTATGAACGCTCACAGCTGGGGAAAGGTCAGGGTGCTAGGGAACTTTCAGAAGGGAGTTTGACCCCGTCGAAGTATGGGTCACGGTTCCTTCCAACTCCTGCGAACGTCCGATAGTGCTAGGGGTGTGACTCACCCTCTTACAATGTGTGATATGCACCCAGGTAGCTCTTTCGGCTATTCTCACAGCGAAAGGCAGTCACCAGTAGTACTTGGAATGGTCCCTCCCACCGAGGCTGTTTCCAGTTTTTTCTTTAGCGATTGGACCCAGATCCAGTCTCCTGGTTGAATCTTCGTGTGCCACCTCCTCTGTAGTTCTCCTGCTGGGCATAAAACCATAAAGGTTTGGTTAATAAAACAGTTTCTTATTCGCTCAAACCAATTAACAATTATTTTATTTTATTTTTATTAGTTAATTATCCCAGTAGGGTCACATCCTATTCTAGAATACTATTTACCCATCCCCCTTTGTTACCTGGTTCTGCCCCAGGCAACAACCTTGCTCTTTATTCTTATACAATGACTTAGATAAGATTTAGTGAATTATCCTATGTCTGAAATTCCATTTAGGATGTTATCTTTTCTCTTCCTGGCCCCCTCTAACTTCTCTGCTCTCCAACCTTCAAGGTCTCGCGGGGAGGGCTCCTCTGTATGTTTCTCATGTTTTCCAAATTTGAACTACATGGGAACTACAACCCATGGACCCTCTTTGTGAAAAAAAAACCCATGTCTATGAGCCGGCTTTTCCTGTAAAACAGAGTCCAAATTCCTTTAATCAATCTTGTCTAATCCTAACAATAATCCTAACTCCTCAGTCAGTCTTATGTCCTAACGCATGCTTCACCTCAGCCTTCCAACTGAGCATAATATGCCTGATTTAAAAAGACTTATAATGCAATAAATGCATTAATAACAAATATTAAAAATCCTTCCTACACTAACAAAACCAGTCTCCTTGGACAGTCAGACTCCTACCCCGCTATGGTCCCTCATCTCAGCAGATAGTGCATCAAGCCCATTTAAGGCCCTTAGATACTACCATCTGGTAGAGGAGTGATGGTTCGTGTGAACCCCTGGTTTTGGCAGTACCTTAATAGAAACACACCCACCGTGTCTGTCCCGGTCCTTTGTAGTCCGGGGATGTAAGTGCCTGCATCAGAGAGCTTAATAGTTTTGATGGTTAGTAGGATTTCATCACCTTTACAAAGTTCAACAGTACTCCCAGGTTTCCCCCATATCATGGAAAACATATCCACCTTTGTGGGATTCCCTATGCCATAAGGATATCCTCTTCTCCAGTCCCAGAACTGTCCCAAGTTGGTTATCATGTAATCCCCATACGGACACCCTCTCCCATTACACAGGTAATGTCCCCGTCTTTTGACACTCCTGTACACGGGTGTTAAAATCAAATAAAATACCTCAATTTCTTCCTGCCCTGTTGGCTCAAAATGTTATCTTCCCCTATTTATTCTCAATATAAATATGACTTTCTCTCTGTTACAATACCAAAATAGCCCATTCAAAAAACTTCACAGCTAATGTTATAAGACAGAATCCTGAACCACTTTCTCATTTGCGGTTCAAACAGTAATTCTAAACCCTCAACCAAAACTGCTTCATTTCTAACGAATTTACCTTAAAACTAGTAACTCAATATGACCCCATTCATTATACAAATGACTCTCCCAGGCTGACAGACCTTGGGAGCCAGTCATGATAAGGTCAAAACGTCATACCATATTAGGCATAAAGAACCCTTTATCTTTTTGAATAGAAATAGTCACCTGTATAATTCAAACCCATAAAAAACATCTCATAAGGTTCCATATGTGAGCCTGCCTCTTTAAAATACCCTTACACTAAACAAACAGTTCTAACAGTTGTTCCATGTGTATAATTTGCAGGTCGTTTAAAGCTTATCTCTCCCCAAAGTTATAATCCCAGGAGGCCTCTAAAGTGAGCCACCACACCCCTAACTATCATTCCCTAATGCTATTTCGAATCAGAAACTCAATAAGTGAACTATAACAAACCTAATGATAATTCCCCTTGACTCAAATCATTAAGTTTTAAACATCGTCTACGGATATGTTTACTTAAATGACCATGCTACCTTTAGATACAATTAATCCGATAACATTATTATCCAATGCATTACTTTTTCTCTCTGCCGCAAATGTCATACATTTCACAGTGTAAGGAATCCGTAATTTAATCCCGATATTTAATAAATATGCTTCGCATTCTCTCATGGCTCCTTTAATTTACTTATCTTGGGTAACTCTCATCCGTTCCGGAACAAAGAGTTCTATCTAAAACCGCCAGAACACACTGTTCCAGTTTTATCAACCCCTAAAATTGGCCATAACCATTAAACAAATAACCAAAACATTTTATATCACTTCTGGAAACCTAGATACGATTTGCTCGTTATCCCACAGTCCCTGGTGACAAAAGTGTCTACAAGCAGACGTCATCAACAAGCCGCTCAACCTTGACTCATATCACGCAACGATTTTCAACTCATTGTAAATAATGGTTGGCTGTCTGTAACAACAGTATTTCGGGTTCGATAAACCAAACCTAATTTATCACCTCTGTTGAACCCTGAATTAGACTACAACATCAATCAACATCTCTCAATTCGCTAATTTTATAAAAACATTTCGATGGGCATAATGGGCATGAATTATAGTTGTCTCTTTGTTATCATTTAGAACTCAATTTTGCTCTAAGTACCTGTCTCGTCTTTGACTTAGTATTTTTAATTACAACTCTATTCCCAATGGCATTATTCCTTGTTACAATTACAAACTCAGACCAGCATTAGTGAGTGTACGCCTTTAAAATGCCTTGTCTCTTGAACAGGGAAATCCCCTTAACCCAAACGTTTACTACAAAAACAAAACCTAATAATTATGATAATTCCCTCACATCGTTTGTTTTAAATCCCTTGAGGTTTCATATAACTTATTTTTCTATCTTCGAATTGTCGTCCCACAATATTTTCCCACTGTCATACACTCAAACCACTGTGATTACCGTGCACTGTCCCTTTAAGATAAGACTCTTTCATTTGTTCCCCACAATGAGGTCGGAAATCAGATCATTTTTAGAATACGTTACTTTTCGTTCAATTTCACTGGCGTTACCTTAACCAAAAATCAATAATTAGAAAAACAATCACAACTTCTTACGATTAAAACTATTCTTACCTAATTTATAGTCAAAAGCGTTGCACTATATAGCCCCATTTGAGTGTCTAGCAATTCCGTTGCTTGGCTATAGACACAAATCTGCCCGCCTTTGTAAAATATATATTCCCTATTCAGATTGAGTTCAGTTTTAAATTCTAATCATCAGAGTAAACCCAACCGAACTTCTCAATTTACTATACCCTAACGTTAAACGTACCATGTTTTTGTGTTAAACTTCTCATGTCAATTGATTCATAATTAGCCGTAACGTCCAGGCAGGCTGGAACTGCATCGTATCTCCCCGTTATCCCCTCCATTCAACTCCAGGCAACTCTCTCTCTTCTATGTTACATCTATTTAATTACGACTCCCATCTCAATACATTATTCCACCAGATCATTTTGGGCGAAATAGCGTTTTACATAGAAATTGTCTCGCCATTATTTTTAATGACTTATTTTGTCAATTCTATCTAGAACACATAATATCCGTTCAGTTATATCTTTTGCAAACACTGGCGACCGTATTTTTCAGGCAAAACATGCAAATAGGTCAATTACGATCTAAAATCAATTTTAGTTAAACGGGAACCGAACCGTGGATTACCGTAGGTGAGACTGCCGCGCTCACCATTCCCCTACCAGCACAATGGAATTTGCCTGAGACTCTCCGCAAATATACCCATTTTCACAGTTATCTGAAGTTGTTACTCCGACATCTAGACAACAGAAAATAACCCAAATTCAAACGCCCAACGTTTTCTCTCAGTTTAGGATTCTCATTAATCTAAAGTCTGACATTTAACTCACCCGTATACAGTAATCACCTGTTCCGTTTCTTCCCACGGAACCTCAACCACACGATCACTTTTCACTATCAAGAACACTGACTACCAAGAACCGGGAAAGACCCCCAATACATACATCGCTCGATCTCCCGTCAGTTCTGGGGCTTCTTTCGAGGCCTTTCTCCCCATTCTTAATCCTTACCGTTACTAGTAGCTATGGTCTTTAAACACTTATCTATGCCTTTCTATATAATTTTAAATTCTATATGTGTGGCTTTCTACGAATTAACAATTTACCATTACTCAATTGCTTAGTTTTTCTGTCTGGCTATGTGTATTTTTATTTGGATATTTCAGTAGTATTAGTTCATTAGGAACGATGATCAATATCTTTACAAGATTACCGTCCTATTTCCAGTACCTTATTTAATATCCCGTCTTAATCTCAGGCGGGTGCGTTTCTCACGATTAAGTTTAGCTCTTTTATGGAAATCTTACCAATAGTTTTGACTTTTGAATCAGATTTTTAGGTCTAACCTAACAACTATAAGCCCAGGGTTTGTAAGGCCCTAGTTAAAATCTTACTTTCCGGTTGTGTCAGTAAAGAACTCTAATAATCGTTATCTCACGCCGCTAATTGTTAGATTTTCCCTCTCGCATTAGATTTAAGTTACCATCTCCTCCTTATTCGGCTAAACAATCCTTCCTTTTCTGTCTTAATCTCTCATGATTAAGTTTAGCTCTTTTATGGAAATCTTACCAATAGTTTTGACTTTTGAATCAGATTTTTAGGTCTAACCTAACAACTATAAGCCCAGGGTTTGTAAGGCCCTAGTTAAAATCTTACTTTCCGGTTGTGTCGGTAAAGAACTCTAATAATCGTTATCTCACGCCACTATTTGTTAAACTTCCCTCTCGCCTGGAACTGTCATGTCTAAAGAATGGCTTTTATCTCATTTCTTTAGATTTAAGTTTCCCTCTCCTCCTCATTTGGATATTTTCCGTAGTATTAGTTGAATCGGGACGGTGATCAATACTGCCACTATTCACATGACCAATCCAGTTATCTTGCGCTTGCCGTCTCTCTACGCCCAGTATTTGTACAAAATCACCGTCCTATCTCCCAGTACCTATTTAATATCCCTTCTTAATCTCGGGCTGGTGTGCCACTCATGACTAAGTTTTAGTTTATTTTCGGTAGTGCACATTACCACAGGTTATTTTCGAACCTGCTTCCGTCTATATCGGTTCTACAAAACCCATTGTATGATGATCATACACCCTTGTGGGGATAGCAAAGTTCTCACTATTGATGAATTCTCACAACATCAATTAAAAAACTCAATTCCCCCAAAATCGAGAATAAAGGCTACTTTACCTGCTGCCGGCTGGGAAAACATTGTTCGTTTGAATCTAGTCACTCTCTCTGTCCTCTATGATAATACGCAGGCCTGTTTCAATTTTTACCTCAATTCAGAGGTCAGGTCTTTAGTAAAACGAGTCAAAAAACTTGTCCGTGCACGTTTTCCAGCGTACTATCTTCAGGCACAGTGAGAGTTATTTAGATCCGGCTCGAAGGACTAAATTGATAGAGGAA
>NW_027034206.1:0-7576 GCF_034236695.1 Oncorhynchus nerka | reverse complement strand
AACATTGACCAGCATCCCTGTGGAAACGCTTTCCACACCTTGTGGAGTCAACATGGACCAGCATCCGCGTGGAACGCTTTCCACACCTTGTGGAGTCAACATGGACCAGCATCCCTGTAGAACGCTTTCCACACCTTGTGGAGTCATTTTACATTACATTTAAGTCATTTAGCAGACGCTCTTATCCAGAGCGACTTACAAATTGGTGCTTTCACCTTATGACATCCAGTGGAACAGCCACTTTACAATAGTGCATCTAGGTCTTTTAACCTCTTAAGTCGACCCTCTACTTTTTTGAACATTCTGTTAAAAATCGCGCAACATTTCAGCGCCCTGCTACTCATGCCAGGAATATAGTATATGCATTTGCTTAGTCTGTGTGGATAGAAAACACTCAGACGTTTAAAAAACTGGTTAAATCACTGCTGTGGCTTTACCAGAACGGCATTTACATCGAAAAGCACAGGAAAAACTGATCACTGAAAATGGGAAAATATATCCATGCGCTACTTGAACCCATTGATAAACGTGAACCACAATTAATTGACTGAGGTTGCAGTACCTACAGCTTCCACACGGCGTCTAGAGTCTTGTCATTTCCCTTCGAGTTTTTTCTTGGTCAAACACATACAGGACACCGTATCTCCTCCGGTCTAGGACCGGATATTTTCGTTGAGTTTCTAGCCGGACATTTTTCCAGACGGACAGCTAATGATCTTTACATCGCCTCCTGATGAATTTTATCGCTTATTAACGTTTACTAATACCTAAAGTTGCATTACAAACGTATTTCGAAGTGTTTTGTGAAAGTTTATCGTCGACTTTTTGAATTTTAAAAAATGACGTTACGTTTTGAAACGATGTTTTTTCGTTTATCACACAGTCTACATATAACGATATCTAGGCTTTATATGGACCGATTTAATCGAAATAAAGACCCAAATAGTGTTTATGGGACATCTAGGAGTGCCAACAAAGAAGATGGTGAAAGGTAATGAATGTTTTCTATTTTATTGTGCGGTTTGTGTAACGCCGAAATGCTAATTATTTTGTTTACGTCCCCTGTGGGTCTTTTGGGGTGTTGCATGCTATCAGATAATAGCTTCTCATGCTTTCGCCGAAAAGCATTTTAAAAATCTGACTTGTTGCCTGGATTCACAACGAGTGTAGCTTTAATTCGATACCCTGCATGTGTATTTTAATGAACTTTTGAGTTTTAACTAATACTATTAGCATTTAGTGTAGCGCATTTGCATTTCCAGAGTTCTAGGCTGGGACGCAAGCGTCCCGAGTAGAAGCAACAGGTTAAGGGGAGGGGGGTGAGAAGGATTACTTTATCCTATCCTAGGTATTCCTTAAAGAGGTGGGGTTTCAGGTGTCTCCGGAAGGTGGTGATTGACTCCGCTGTCCTGGCGTCGTGAGGGAGTTTGTTCCACCATTGGGGGCCAGAGCAGCGAACAGTTTTGACTGGGCTGAGCGGGAACTGTACTTCCTCAGTGGTAGGGAGGCGAGCAGGCCAGAGGTGGATGAACGCAGTGCCCTTGTTTGGGTGTAGGGCCTGATCAGAGCCTGGAGGTACTGAGGTGCCGTTCCCTCACAGCTCCGTAGGCAAGCACCATGGTCTTGTAGCGGATGCGAGCTTCAACTGGAAGCCAGTGGAGAGAGCGGAGGAGCGGGGTGACGTGAGAGAACTTGGGAAGGTTGAACACCAGACGGGCTGCGGCGTTCTGGATGAGTTGTAGGGTTTAATGGCACAGGCAGGGAGCCCAGCCAACAGCGAGTTGCAGTAATCCAGACGGGAGATGACAAGTGCCTGGATTAGGACCTGCGCCGCTTCCTGTGTGAGGCAGGGTCGCACTCTGCGGATGTTGTAGAGCATGAACCTACAGGAACGGGCCACCGCCTTGATGTTAGTTGAGAACGACAGGGTGTTGTCCAGGATCACGCCAAGGTTCTTAGCGCTCTGGGAGGAGGACACGATGGAGTTGTCAACCGTGATGGCGAGATCATGGAACGGGCAGTCCTTCCCCGGGAGGAAGAGCAGCTCCGTCTTGCCGAGGTTCAGCTTGAGGTGGTGATCCGTCATCCACACTGATATGTCTGCCAGACATGCAGAGATGCGATTCGCCACCTGGTCATCAGAGGGGGGAAAGGAGAAGATTAATTGTGTGTCGTCTGCATAGCAATGATAGGAGAGACCATGTGAGGTTATGACAGAGCCAAGTGACTTGGTGTATAGCGAGAATAGGAGAGGGCCTAGAACAGAGCCCTGGGGGACACCAGTGGTGAGAGCGCGTGGTGAGGAGACGGATTCTCGCCACGCCACCTGGTAGGAGCGACCTGTCAGGTAGGACGCAATCCAAGCATGGGCCGCGCCGGAGATGCCCAACTCGGAGAGGGTAGAGAGGAGGATCTGATGGTTCACAGTATCGAAGGCAGCCGATAGGTCTAGAAGGATGAGAGCAGAGGAGAGAGAGTTAGCTTTAGCAGTGCGGAGTGCCTCCGTGATACAGAGAAGAGCAGTCTCAGTTGAATGACTAGTCTTGAAACCTGACTGATTTGGATCAAGAAGGTCATTCTGAGAGAGATAGCGGGAGAGCTGGCCAAGGACGGCACGTTCAAGAGTTTTGGAGAGAAAAGAAAGAAGGGATACTGGTCTGTAGTTGTTGACATCGGAGGGATCGAGTGTAGGTTTTTTCAGAAGGGGTGCAACTCTCGCTCTCTTGAAGACGGGAGGGACGTAGCCAGCGGTCAGGGATGAGTTGATGAGCGAGGTGAGGTAAGGGAGAAGGTCACCGGAGATGGTCTGGAGAAGAGAGGAGGGGATAGGGTCAAGCGGGCAGGTTGTTGGGCGGCCGGCCGTCACAAGACGCGAGATGTCATCTGGAGAGAGAGGGGAGAAAGAGGTCAGAGCACAGGGTAGGGCAGTGTGAGCAGAACCAGCGGTGTCGTTTGACTTAGCAAACGAGGATCGGATGTCGTCGACCTTCTTTTCAAAATGGTTGACGAAGTCATCTGCAGAGAGGGAGGAGGGGGGGGAGGAGGATTCAAGAGGGAGGAGAAGGTGGCAAAGAGCTTCCTAGGGTTAGAGGCAGATGCTTGGAATTTAGAGTGGTAGAAAGTGGCTTTAGCAGCAGAGACAGAGGAGGAAAATGTAGAGAGGAGGGAGTGAAAGGATGCCAGGTCCGCAGGGAGGCGAGTTTTCCTCCATTTCCGCTCGGCTGCCCGGAGCCCTGTTCTGTGAGCTCGCAATGAGTCGTCGAGCCACGGAGCGGGAGGGGAGGACCGAGCCGGCCTGGAGGATAGGGGACATAGAGAGTCAAAGGATGCAGAAAGGGAGGAGAGGAGGGTTGAGGAGGCAGAATCAGGAGATAGGTTGGAGAAGGTTTGAGCAGAGGGAAGAGATGATAGGATGGAAGAGGAGAGAGTAGCGGGGGAGAGAGAGCGAAGGTTGGGACGGCGCGATACCATCCGAGTAGGGGCAGTGTGGGAAGTGTTGGATGAGAGCGAGAGGGAAAAGGATACAAGGTAGTGGTCGGAGACTTGGAGGGAGTTGCAATGAGGTTAGTGGAAGAACAGCATCTAGTAAAGATGAGGTCGAGCGTATTGCCTGCCTTGTGAGTAGGGGGAAGGTGAGAGGGTGAGATCAAAAGAGGAGAGGAGTGGAAAGAAGGAGGCAGAGAGGAATGAGTCAAAGGTAGACGTGGGGAGGTTAAAGTCGCCCAGAACTGTGAGAGGTGAGCCGTCCTCAGGAAAGGAGCTTATCAAGGCATCAAGCTCATTGATGAACTCTCCGAGGGAACCTGGAGGGCGATAAATGATAAGGATGTTAAGCTTGAAAGGGCTGGTAACTGTGACAGCATGGAATTCAAAGGAGGCGATAGACAGATGGGTAAGGGGAGAAAGAGAGAATGACCACTTGGGAGAGATGAGGATCCCGGTGCCACCACCCCGCTGACCAGAAGCTCTCGGGTGTGCGAGAGCACGTGGGCGGACGAAGAGAGAGCAGTAGGAGTAGCGGTGTTGTCTGTGGTGATCCATGTTTCCGTCAGTGCCAAGAAGTCGAGGGACTGGAGGGAGGCATAGGCTGAGATGAACTCTGCCTTGTTGGCCGCCTGATCGGCAGTTCCAGAAGGCACCGGAGATGGAACTCCGTGGGTAAAAAATGCCGCGCTAGGACCACCAATTGGGTGGCCGCTGACCATGCGGTGTGGAGCGTTTGTATGGTCTGTGCAGAGAGGAGAGAACAGGGATAGACAGACACATAGTTGACAGGCTAGAGAAGAGGCTACGCTAATGCAGAGGAGATTAGATGACAAGTGGACTACACGTCTCGAATGTTCGAAAGTTAAGCTTGCGTAGCAAGGAATCTAATTGACTAAAATGATTAAAAATGATACATTACTGCTGAGTAGGCTAACGCATAGTTGTTGACACTACCTAATCGAAGTCGTTCCGTTGGTGGTTTCTACAATGCTGCTATTCGGGGCTAACTGGCTAGCTAGCAGTGTTGGTGATTACGTTCGTTGCGTTAGGAGAACGACAATAGCTGGGCTAGCTAACCTAGAAAATCGCTCTAGACTACACAATTATCTTTGAAACAAAGACGGCTATGTAGCTAGCTATGTAGCTAGCTACGATCAAGCAAATCACACCGTTGGGACTGCTGTAATGAAATGAAATGAAAATGTGATACTACCTGTGGGTGAGCGCGGAATGCGACCGGAATAAAGTTCTATTCAGTAGACGTTGGCTGGCTGTTGGCTGGCTGGAGTGTCTCCTCGTTAAGGACGACAAAATAGCTGGCTAGCTAACAGGTAAAATTACGATAATCACTCTAAGACTACACACTCTAAACTACAAATTATCTTATGGATACGAAGACAGCAAAGACAACTATGTAGCTAGCTAATACTACACTAATCAAGTCGTTCAGTTGAGTGTGATAGTTACTACAGTGCTACGGTGTACGGTGAGCATATGCTAGCTGGCTAGCTGCTAGGCAGATAGGAGACTGACGAATACGATAATAACGCAATTATCACTCTAAGACTCCACGCTCTAAACTACACAGTTATCTTGAATCTGAAGACCGCAAAGACAACTATGTAGCTAGCTAACACTACACTAATCAAGTCGTTCAGTTGGGTGTGATAGTTACTACAGTGCTACGGTAGACGGTGAACGTGTTGGGCAGATAGGAGGACGACGAAATACGATAATTACGTAATTATCTTTGATACAACGGCGACGGCTATGTAGCTAGCAAAAAAACTGCTAAGATTAGACAAATCAGACCGTTGTACTATAATGAAATGTAATGAAATGTAATGAAAAAGTTATACAACCTGCAGACCAGAAGGAGACCGAAGCGCGGATGCGACCGGCTCGCTCCAACCCGGAAGCAACTGGACCAGCATCCCTGTGGAACACTTTCCACACCTTGTGGAGTCAACATGGACCAGAATCCTGCGGAACGCTTTCACACCTTGTGGAGTCAACATGGACCAGCATCCCTGTGGAATGCTTTCCCTACTGTGGAGTCAACATGGACCAGAATCCCTGTGGAACACTTTCCACACCTTGTGGAGTCAACATGGACCCAGCATCCCTGTGAATGCTCCCACCTTGTGGAGTCCATCGCCCAATGAATTCAGGCTGTTCTGAGGGCAAGAGGGTGGTGGGGGGCAACTCAACATTAGGATGCTGTTACTAATGTTTGGTATACTCAGTGTATGTTATATAATAATAATAATAATAATAATAATAACATATTTCAGTTATTAAAAAAAACAGTTGTTAAAGGGCCAAATGGGATTCAAACAACGAAGCGATCAACCGCCACCCGTCTGGATGAACAGCTGGGGGCTGGAGAAATGTCAGGACTCATATTCACTAGGTGGTGCTGTTAGTCTAAGGATGTATAACAGTCCAGCATCCTATTCACTAGGTGGTGCTGTTAGTCTAATGATGTATAACAGTCCAGCATCATATTCACTAGGTGGTGCTGTTAGTCTAAGGATGTATAACAGTCCAGCATCATATTCACTAGGTGGTGCTGTTAGTCTAATGATGTATAACAGTCCAGCATCATATTCACTAGGTGGTGCTGTTAGTCTAAGGATGTATAACGGTCCAGCATCATATTCACTAGGTGGTGCTGTTAGTCTAAGGATGTATAACAGTCAGCATCATATTCACTAGGTGGTGCTGTTTGGTCTAAATGATGATGTATAACAGTCCAGCATCATATTCACTAGGTGGTGCTGTTAGTCTAAGGATGTATATGTTAGCATCATATTCTAGGTGGTGCTGTTATCATATTCCAGCATCCTATTCACTAGGTGATGCTGTTAGTCTAATGATGTATAACAGTCCAGCATCATATTCACTAGGTGGTGCTGTTAGTCTAATGATGTATAACGGTCCAGCATCCTATTCACTAGGTGGTGCTGTTAGTCTAATGATGTATAACGGTCCAGCATCCTATTCACTAGGTGGTGCTGTTAGTCTAAGGATGTATAACAGTCCAGCATCATATTCACTAGGTGGTGCTGTTAGTCTGGATGTATAACAGTCAGCATCATATTCACTAGGTGGTGCTGTTAGTCTAATTATGTATAACAGTCCAGCATCATATTCACAAGGTGGTGCTGTTAGTCTAAGAATGTATAACAGTCCAGCATCATATTCACTAGGTGGTGCTGTTAGTCTAAGGATGTATAACAGTCCAGCATCATATTCACTAGGTGGTGCTGTTAGTCTAAGGATGTATAACGGTCCAGCATCATATTCACTAGGTGGTGCTGTTAGTCTAAGGATGTATAACAGTCCAGCATCATATTCACTAGGTGGTGCTGTTAGTCTAATGATGTATAACAGTCCAGCATCATATTCACTAGGTGGTGCTGTTAGTCTAAGGATGTATAACGGTCCAGCATCATATTCACTAGGTGGTGCTGTTAATCTAAGGATGTATAACGGTCCAGCATCCTATTCACTAGGTGATGCTGTTAGTCTAATGATGTATAACAGTCCAGCATCATATTCACTAGGTGGTGCTGTTAGTCTAATGATGTATAACGGTCCAGCATCCTATTCACTAGGTGGTGCTGTTAGTCTAATGATGTATAACGGTCCAGCATCCTATTCACTAGGTGGTGCTGTTAGTCTAAGGATGTATAACAGTCCAGCATCATATTCACTAGGTGGTGCTGTTAGTCTAATGATGTATAACAGTCCAGCATCATATTCACTAGGTGGTGCTGTTAGTCTAAGGATGTATAACAGTCCAGCATCCTATTCACTAGGTGGTGCTGTTAGTCTAAGGATGTATAACAGTCCAGCATCCTTACACTGTGACGCGTTCAGCAGGAAACAACGTTTTGGGAAACATGCTACGTAGAACAAATATGCCTCTGTTGACGTGTGAGGAATCATGTTGGCTTTATTCATGGGTTTCTATCTGCAACGTTCAACCACCTTTGGCAACTGAATGTGAACCCTGGTATGTAGGGCTGCATGCTATGGGGGAAAAGAGACTGCATTATCCTGAGACATCAATCAAAACACGTTT
>NW_027034205.1:0-7573 GCF_034236695.1 Oncorhynchus nerka | reverse complement strand
TATAGATGACCTGGAGCCAGTGGGTTTGGTGCCGAATATGAAGCGAGGGCTAGCCAACAAGATCATACAGGTTGCAGTGGTGGGTAGTATATGGGGCTTGGTGACAAAATGGATGGCACTGTGATAGACTAGATCCAATTTGCTGAGAAGTGTTGGAGGCTATTTTGTAAATGGCATCGCTGAAGTCAAGGATCGGTAGGATAGTCAGTTTACAAGGGTATGTTTGGCAGCATGAGTGAAGGATGCTTGTTTGTGAAATAGGATGCCGAATCTAGATTTAATTTTGGATTGGAGATGTTTAATGTGAGTCTGGAAGGAGAGTTTACAGTCTAACCAGACACCTAGGTATTTAGCAGTTGTCCACATATTCTAAATCAGAACCGTCCAGGAGTAGTGATGCTGGACAGGCGGGCAGGTGTGGGCAGTGATCGGTTGAAGAGCATGCATTTAGTTTTACTTGCATTTAAGAGCAGATGGAAGCCACGGAAGGAGTGTTGTATGGCATTGAAGCTCGTCTGGAGGTTAGTTAACACAGTGTCCAAAGAAGGGCCAGAAGTATACAAAGTAGTGTCGTTCTGCGTAGAGGTGGATCCGAGAATCCCCAGAAGCAAGAGCGACAACATTGATGTATACAGAGAAAAGAGTCGGCCTGAGAATTAAACCCTGTGGCACCCCATAGAGACTGCCAGAGGTCCGATAGGCCTCGGTCACACAGAATCCGTCGGAGAAGTAGTTGGTGAACCAGGCAAGGCAGTCATTTGAGAAACCAAAGGCTGTTGAGTTCGGCAGACGGGTGACTGACAGAGTCGAAAGCCTTGGCCAGGTCGAGGAAAACAGCTGCACAGTATTGTTCCTTATGATATCGTTTAGGATCTCTGAGCGTGGCTGAGGTGCACACATGACCAGCTCAGAAACCAAATTGCGTAGTGGAGAAGGCAATGGTGGGACTTGGGGTCATTGGTGATCTGTTTGTTAATCCTGCATTTGAAGACCTTAGAAAGGCAGGCAGGGATACAGGGGGCTAAAAAGTATTTAGTCAGCCACCAATTGTGCAAGTTCTCCAACTTAAAAAGATGAGAGAGGCCTGTAATTTTCATCATAGGTACTTCACCTATGACAGACAAAATGAGAAAAAGAAAATCCAGAAAATCACATTGTAGGATTTTTAAATTAATTAATTTCATTTTTGTATAGGCTCTACAATGAAATAAGGCAATAATTACAAACCAAAACAGCAATGGACAAGGCATATTGACATTAGGGAGAGGCATGCGTGGCTGAGTGATCATTGGGTCCAGTGAGTAGCTGGGGCGAGCTGGAGAACTGCGATTCAGACAGCTAGCAGGCCGGGGATAGCAGGCAAACAGAAGGGCATTAGAGGGACGTTGCGATGGAATTACTCAGTTGTAGCCCCTTCGTGCGGTTACGTCGGCAGATCAGTCTTGATGGATCAGCAGGGCTCCGTGTAGTAAAAGGGTCCAGGCAATTGACAAATAGGTATTGTAGCCCCCAAAAAATTGTTTTAATAAAAAATAAATAAATATAAAAAAATAATTGGCTGCTGGAATTCTTCAGCTAACAGTCGGTGAGCTCCAGACAGATAGCGGACGCGGCTAGTGCAGGCTAGCAGATGGGCATTCACAGGCTAGCAGATGGGGACGTCGCGATGGGAGAGCCAGTTGAAATCCCTCTCAGGCGGATTATGTCTGTAGTCCATTCGTGAAGGATCGACGTCTCCGTATCGGCAATAAAAGTGGTCCAGGCCAATTGGTAAAAGGTATTGTAGCCCAAGGGAGTAGCTGATGGACCTCTTCAGCTAGCCGGAGATGGGCCTAGCATAGGCTAGCTCCAGGCTAGTTGAGTGGTTGTTCGGGACAGAGACGTTAGCCAGGAGAAGCCAATCAGATAGCAGCTAGATAGCTGCGATGATCCAGGTGAAAAGGTTCAGAGCTTGCGGTAGAACCGAGATATGGAGATAAATAAGTCCAATTTGCTCTGGTTTGAGTCGCTGTGCAGACTGGCTAGAGTTAGCTGATGACCGCTAGCAGTGGCTAGCTGACTACTAGCTACTTAGCTGGCTAGCTTCTATTGGGGTTCCGGTTCAAAAGTAAAGAAATTGCAGAATCATTCCACATTGGGTGAGGCGGATTGCAGGAGAGTATGTTGAAGTTGAGGTTAAGAAAAATATAAAAAAATGTGCGAAGAAAATATAATGGCCTGCCCAGCATTTTATACATGCCCCTAAGCATGATGGGATATTCATTACTTAACTAACTCAGGAATCACACCTGTGTGGAAGCTCCTGCTTTCAAAATACTTTGTTTCCATTATTTTGACAGTTACCTGTACATTAGTTGAAGAAAAGTTTAAAATCAAATCACACTGTGAGATTAGAGTGAGGTTGATGGTCATTTTGCACATTGCACAATTATTTTGCGATACAAAACTTTTCCCCAGAGTGTATATAAAAGGATGTTTGTGATATATCTTGTTTCTGTTTCACCTCTTAAATGGTTGTAGAATCCACTAACAGAACTACACAGGTCTCAATTTGTTGATGGAAGGCTGTGTGATTCCCACCAACAGGTTCCACTTCGAAACAACAGGAATAATGAGAAGAAAAAGAGAAGTGTGAAGGATGTTCATGCAGGTAAAAGCCATCCTTGCTATAGGCTGTGTTTGTTCTAATTAAATATTTTCTGCAACCATTACTATACGAGTTGATGCTTTCTTCTGAACACTGTACTAAGTGGCTCTTTCAACTGAAATCCCAGATGCTGCGTTTGTGGATAAGCACATGAGTGCACTAATCAAGAGAGTCACAATGGTAATGGCTATAGCAGATGACCTACTGGGAGAGGACATGATCCAAGATGAAATGTATTCGATTATTGATGTAGCCGAGACCAGTGAGAAAAAAATGAGAGTTATGTACAAGGCTCTACGCTCAGGAGGACCACTGATTAAATCAGCCTTCTACACAGCTCTCCAAACGAATGAACCTAATCTTGTCAAGGACTTGGGTAAGAACAATAGATACTATTTACACCCTGTGATTACCCTAACACATAGTGTGCATTGTGATGTACAGTACACATCATATATTTTCACATTCTTCTCCCATTTTAAGCTTCCCCCTGAAGACAGACCTGGCTTGGGTTGGTCCTCAAGTGCTGGACAAAGGGCAGCAGGCAGTCTCACCGGCTGTGGGACAGCAGCGGAGTTACTATCCTCCTAATGCCCCTATAGGTGTCGGGGGATATAATCAACTAGCTCTATCATCCTCTTTTGTTGTTGTGGCTTTATGCTAACTGAAATATGCGCTCTTGCAATCTGCTATAGCCTGGTACTTTGTTTTCCTCAGAATGTTTTGTGTGTTTTGTTTTTATCAAACCCATCTTTAGTGTTCTTACTGTATGTGTAAGGGAAAATTACAACACAAAACTGGTTAAATATGATGTTAGTTAAAAAAACTTGTGCATGCATAAATACTTGAGGACAACAGAGGGACAAACAGGTTGAGTAGCATATATGCTTGTTAATTGATTTATGCATTATTTTAAATATTTGGTATATAATACAATCATGAAAAGTTTGTCACAATTTATTTGACCAGAGGACAATACCAGTGGAAACAGTGCCATGAAGTAAAGGCAACCCAAGATAAAATGTCTGATCATGTGTATGTAACGTTTTGTTTTAGATGTGAACTTGATTATACCAATGAATTGTGTTTATCTCTGTTGTAGCTTAACTTCTGATTTTATTATGACGCCTGGTTTATTTCATCATTCATTCTGTTTGTTCAAAGTAATCTCTAAATCATCATTATATCTTCAACTAATTTTACATTGTATGTTTCTGAGTTGAATGTCTCATTGTTTCATTTTTTCCTCAATAAAAATAAATGTTAAAAGTCCCATAGAAATAATATATATCTCACATGAATACTACACAGTCAATTTAAATATCAACATTTAATACGGTGATTCTGCAATAAATACATCATGCATAGGCTATAAACTGTATTGTGTTAAACAAACAAATTACAACAAAAGTCAGCAATGACGATCTGTATACAACAACAACACCAGAAATCCTTCACTGCTACATAAGGCTATGTATGGTGACGTAGTGCTGCTTAAGCAGAACAATGAGTCAGTTATTAATATACAAATCCCCCTAGAAAATGACTCCGGGTCAGTATCAAAGTCTCTCCCAGAATGACACGTTAATTACATGTTCATTTTGGCTGCACTGGTTCATGAAAAGCCCCAGAATTGCAAGAAGATTTGCCTGGCTAACACGCTCATACCACAAGCTCTCCTCTCACTGTGTACCACGGGGCCTGCGTGTCAGTCAGGCTACAAGAAGACTGCTTTGAGAAAAAGGATGTTATAGTTACTGCACACTGGTGAGTTACTTTGGTTTCATTGTTAAACGTTTTCTCTGTAAAAATCCTCTCATAGGACACTGGCAGCATTCAGATATTCCAGATATCTCAGTCATGTTTATATGTGAAAGGCAGCTACATTTCTGTGTGAGATATTCTAATCTAAAGGATCTCCAAAGACATAGGTTTGTCTGTCAGCGACAGCTCCAACATGCAGCCCATCTGGAAACCAAAGCATGGTTCTATTGGTACAGTGTAATATAAACATGCAAATAGTGCTTTCAATAGTAAAATGTTCTGTCATTTGGCCTTGACGTTTCTCAACAAAACACATTGATGATTTAAAACGGCACACACTACACACAAACCACTTAAAATGTTACAGACTTCACACAGAGCAGAGATTGAGCAAAGCCTTGAAAAGTTCAGCACCATGAGCCAAAGGGAGAGAGTCCTCTAAGCCCTTAGGACAGGCTGCATGGAGGGAGATGGAGCACTGGAGCTCAGTGGAGAGGAGAAACCTGGAGAGAGAGTGAGGCCTTTTACACATTACATTCACGAGAAAACAGGCAAATAGGCAATAAACAATTTACCCTGCCAAGATGGCTTTTTACATTTCTGGGACATACAGAGTGGAACCATTGTTGTAGTATATTCATTTATTGTGTCAACAATTCTGTCTGTATTTTATTGATTAATTTGGACATAAAAAAGACAATACGAAGATGAGAATTAAAAGACAAAATAAATGTACAAGTGGAGGAGAGGTAAAAAACAAACACCCTAAGGTTTTGTAAAGCACCTCCCTATTTCAAATAGTAGAAAAAATAGTAATATTTCCCTCATGCTCATATTTCCCCTGGATGGTGAAAGTTGATTGCAGTTGTTTTGTTTTTGGACTGGGCTGCCTCCAAGGGTGTGAGCCAGGTTCCCCGTTGAAAGCTCATGGCGAGAGATCGGCTCAAAAAAAACGTAAGCATGTGGAGTATCAAGTAGGATTCTGTGTATTCACATACAAAAGAAAAGGAATGAGACTTATCGTTCTTGTCTCAGTTGAATTCATTTGAATTGCTTTTAATTCAATTCTACTTTTCTGGGTGTGTCCTAATTCAAATTTTCATTCATGGGTATAATTGAATTGCAGTGGGAATCCGTCAACACAACCCCTGGCTCGAAGCAGAACCCTGTCTCCTGTCTCCTTAGTGTCCCTTAACCACTGGATGGAGGCAGAACGCAAACATCCCTCTTTGCATTGTATAACAAACTCTTGATATTGATGTAACTTGTTGGCATAGCTGTGATTGATGATACTGTTGTTGTTTTTTAATTGCATTGGTATGATGGGTAATCTTACCAACTTTGCCATCTCACAGTCTAAGAGGACCACACAATGGAAAGAAGCCATTAGGGCTTGTTTTTGTTTTTGTGTGTTTTTATGCTTGATAGTGTTTAGTAACATAATGTAGTCTCTAGCGGGCGCAGCCTCCTACTTTTAATTATCTAATAAAGCCAATCAATTAATCAATCAATCAGATATCTCCTAAGCTGATGAAGCAATCTCATAGTGAATTCTCATGGCACCATTTTATTTCATCATAGACATTAACCTCTCTAGGGTATGTGGGACGGTAGTCCCCCCTCGTCAACAGCCAGTGAAACTGCAGGGCACCAAATTCAAAACAACAGAAATCCCATAATTAAATTCCTCAAACATACAAGTATTTTACACCATTTTAAAGGAGGCTTTTTGTCCGTTCATGTCACGGGCCATAGACCGGGGCTTCCCACAGCTCGCCCATGATGAGTGCGCAATAGAATGACCTTGCTCAGTATATTACTGTGATTGAGCAATAGTGCTTAAACTAATTAGACATCTTGGCAAGTACATTTTTATTGTTTATTTACCTGTTTCAGTGAATGTAATGTGTAAAAGGCTCTTTTCCCCTCTCTCTCTCCAGGTTTCTCCCTCTCCACTGAGCTCCAGTGCTCCCTCTCTCCATGCAGCCTCCTGTCTACCTGTGGTGTCCACCTGGGAGTGGCCAGCAAGCCCTGGGGAAGGCTCAGTCAGGTGTGTGTGTGTGTGTGTGTGTGTGTGTGTGTGTGTGTGTGTGTGTGTGTGTGTGTGTGTGTGTGTGTGTGTGTGTGTGTGCGTGTGCGTGTGCGTGTGCGTGTGCGTGTGCGTGCGCGCGTGTGTGTGTGTGTGTGTGTGTGTGTGCGTGCGTGCGCATGTTGTTGTACATGTACTTGTATGTGTGTGGTTACCAATTGTTGGTAATCCCTGTTGTGTTTCCATTTCTAGAATAATGTTTTGTGTACACTATACAACATTTTGTGGACACCCCTTCAAATGAATGGATTAGGCTATTTCAGCCACACCTGTTTCTGGAAGGTGTATAAGATCGAACATACAGCCATGCAATGTCCATTAAAACATTGGCAGTAGAACAGCTTTACTGATGAGCTCAGTGACTTTCAAAGTGGCACTGTCATAGGATGCCACCTCTCCAACAAGTCAGTTTGTCAAATGTCTGCCCTGCTAGAGCTGCCCGGTCAGCCGTAAGTGCTGTTATTGTGAAGTGGAAAACCGTCTGGGAGCAACAACGGCTCAGCTGCGAGTGGTAGGCCACACAATGCCTACCACATAAAATACACAATAACACAATAAGGCTTCTTTCCATTGTGGTCCTCTTAGACAGTGAGATGGCACATAGCCAAGATTGACCAATCATACTCACTGCAATTAAAAACTAACAACAGTATCATCAATTACAAATATATTCAACAAGTTACATCAATGTCAGCAGCACAGAGGTGCTCGCTTAAGTCTGATCAGCAGCCAACAAGCAGATTCTATCTCAGTTTGTTATACAATGCAAAAGAGAAATTGGTCTAAAAGTTCTGCCTCCACTAACTGGTTGATGGAGGAGACAGGAGACTGCACTCGTTTGAGCCAGGTTTGGGGTTGATTCTAAATTCCTGAATTTGGTTCAATTTATCCCATGAATTGAACATTTGAATTTGTCACACCACACAGCCAGCAGAATTTGAAATGCAT
Source organism: Oncorhynchus nerka (assembly GCF_034236695.1). Classification (NCBI taxonomy): domain Eukaryota; kingdom Metazoa; phylum Chordata; class Actinopteri; order Salmoniformes; family Salmonidae; genus Oncorhynchus; species Oncorhynchus nerka. Next base: position 125 of record NW_027034205.1, on the reverse strand, counting down.
TTGAAATGAAGGAAGTAGAACTGAATTAAAAGCATTTCAAATAAATTCAACTCAGACAAGAAAGATACGTCTCGTTTGAACTCAAAGACAATTGTTTGTCATTAGATGTTAGGTTGTTCCCTTCC
>NW_027034204.1:0-7571 GCF_034236695.1 Oncorhynchus nerka | reverse complement strand
CCTCTTAAGTCGACCCTCTACTTTTTTTTTGAACATTCTGTTAAAATCGCGCAACATTCCAGCGCCCTGCTACTCATGCCTAGGAATATAGTATATGCATTTGCTTAGTCTGTGTGGATAGAAAACACTCAGACTAAACGTTTAAAAACTGGTTAAATCACTGCTGTGAAGACACTTACCAGGCGGCATTTACATCGAAAAGCACAGGAAAAACTGATCCGCTGAAGTATGGAAAATATATCCATGCGCTACTTGAACCCAAATACACCTCCGCTGTCTTCAGCCAGGATCTCAAAAGCGATCCACTGCCTCATTGCCTGCGTCCGCCCGCGAACCGCAGTCAAACGACACCCCCCTCATCACTGTCAAGCGCTCCCTAAAACACTTCTGTGAGCGAGCCTTTCTAATCGACCTGGCCCGGGTATCCTGGAAGGACGATGACCTCATCCGTCAGTTGAGGATGCCTGGTCATTCTTTAAAGGTTCCTCAGCATTTTAGATAAGCATGCTCCCGTTCAAAAAATGCCAGAACCAAGAACAGATACAGCCCTTGGTTCACTCCAGACCTGACTGCTCCTCGACCAGCACAAAACATCCTGTGGCGGACTGCAGCCAGCATGAATAGCCCCGTGATATGCAGCTGTTCAGGAAGTCAGGAACCAATACACGCAGTCAGTCAGGAAAGCTAAGGCCAGCTTCTTCAGGCAGAAGTTTGCATCCTGTAGCTCCAACTCCAAAAAGTTCTGGGACACTGTGAAGTCCATGGAGAACAAGAGCACCTCCTCCCAGCTGCCCTGCACTGAGGCTAGGTAACACGGTCTCCACCGATAAATCCATGATTATCGAAAACTTCAATAAGCACTTCTCAGCGGCTGGCCATGCCTTCCGCCTGGCTACTCCAACCTCGGCCAACAGCTCCGCCCCCGCAGCTCCTCGCCCAAGCCTCTCCAGGTTCTCCTTTACCCAAATCCAGATAGCAGATGTTCTGAAGAGCTGCAAAACCTGGACCCGTACAAATCAGCTGGGCTTGACAATCTGGACCCTCTATTTCTGAAACTATCTGCCGCCATTGCCAGCCCCTATTACCAGCCTGTTCAACCTCTCTTTCATATCGTCTGAGATCCCCAAGGATTGGAAAGCTGCCGCAGTCATCCCCCTCTTCAAAGGGAGACACCCTGGACCCAAACTGCTATAGACCTATATCCATCCTGCCCTGCCTATCTAAGGTCTTGAAAGCCAAGTCAACAAACAGGTCACTGACCATCTCGAATCCCACCGTACCTTCTCCGCTGTGCAATCTGGTTTCCGAGCCGGTCACGGGTGCACCTCAGCCACGCTCAAGGTACTAAGCGATATCATAACCGCCATCGATAAAAGACAGTACTGTGCAGCCGTCTTCATCGACCTCGCCAAGGCTTTCGACTCTGTCAATCACCATATTCTTATCGGCAGACTCAATAGCCTCGGTTTCTCGGATGACTGCCTTGCCTGGTTCACCAATTACTTTGCAGACAGAGTTCAGTGTGTCAAATCGGAGGGCATGCTGTCCGGTCCTCTGGCAGTCTCTATGGGGGTGCCACAGGGTTCAATTCTCGGGCCGACTCTTTTCTCTGTATATATCAATGATGTTGCTCTTGCTGCGGGCGATTCCCTGATCCACCTCTCGCAGACGACACCATTCTATATACTTTCGGCCCGTCATTGGACACTGTGCTATCTAACCTCAAGCGAGCTTCAATGCCATACAGCACTCCTTCCGTGGCCTCCAACTGCTCTTAAACGCGAGTAAAACCAAATGCATGCTTTTCAACCGATCGCTGCCTGCACCCGCATGCCCGACTAGCATCACCACCCTGGATGGTTCCGACCTTGAATATGTGGACATCTATAAGTACCTAGGTGTCTGGCTAGACTGCAAACTCTCCTTCCAGACTCATCAAACATCTCAATCGAAAATCAAATCAAGAGTCGGCTTTCTATTCCGCAACAAAGCCTCCTTCACTCACGCCGCCAAGCTTACCTAGTAAAACTGACTATCCTACCGATCCTCGATTTCGGCGATGTCATCTACAAAATGGCTTCCAACACTCTACTCAGCAAACTGGATGCAGTCTATCATAGTGCCATCCGTTTTGTCACCAAAGCACCTTATACCACCCACCACTGCGACTTGTATGCTCTAGTCGGCTGGCCCTCGCTACATATTCGTCGCCAGACCCACTGGCTCAGGTCATCTACAAGTCCATGCTAGGTAAAGCTCCGCCTTATCTCAGTTCACTGGTCACGATGGCAACACCCATCCGTAGCACACGCTCCAGCAGGTGTATCTCACTGATCATCCCTAAAGCCAACACCTCATTTGGCCGCCTTTCGTTCAGTACTCTGCTGCCTGTGACTGGAATGAACTGCAAAAATCGCTGAAGTTGGAGACTTTTATCTCCCTCACCAACTTCAAACATCAGCTATCCGAGCAGCTAACCGATCGCTGCAGCTGTACATAGTCTATTGGTAAATAGCCCACCCATTTCACCTACCTCATCCCCATACTGTTTTTATACTGTTTTTTTTTTTTATTTATTTACGATCATTTATCACCCCAGTGTTAATCTGCAAAATTGTATTCGCCTACCTCCTCATGCCTTTTGCACACATTGTATATAGACTGCCCATTTTTTTTTCTACTGTGTTATTGACTTGTTAATTGTTTACTCCATGTGTAACTCTGTGTTGTCTGTTCACACTGCTATGCTTTATCTTGGCCAGGTCGCGGTTGCAAATGAGAACTTGTTCTCAACTACGGCCTACCTGGTTAAATAAAGGTGAAATAAAAAATAAATAAAATAAAAATTGATAAAGGTGAACCACAATTAATTGACTGAGGTTGCAGTACCTACAGCTTCACACGGTGTCTAGGGTCTTGTCATTTCCCTTGAGTTTTTTCTTGATCAAACACATGCAGGACACCGTCACCTAATCAAGTCTCTAGGACGGATATTTTCGTTGAGTTTCTAGCGGACATTTTTTCCAGACGGACAGCTAAATGATCTTTTGTCGCCTCCTGATGATTTTATCGCTTATTAACGTTTACTAATACCTAAAGTTGCATTACAAACGTATTTCAGGAAGTGTTTTGTGAAAGTTTATCGTCGACTTTTTGAATTTTAAAAAATGACGTTACGTTTGAAACAATGTTTTCGTTTATCACAGTCTACATATAACGATATCTAGGCTTTATATGGACCGATTTAATCGAAATAAAGACCCAAATAGTGTTTTATGGGACATCTAGGAGTGCCAGCAAAGAAGATGGTGAAAGGTAATGAATGTTTTCTATTTTGTGTGCGGTTTGTGTAACGCGAAATGCTAATTATTTTGTTTATGTCCCCTGTGGGTCTTTTGCTGGTGTTGCATGCTATCAGATAATGGCTTCTCATGCTTTCGCCGAAAAGCATTTTAAAAAATCTGACTTGTTGCCTGGATTCTAACGAGTGTAGCTTTAATTCGATACCCTGCATGTATTTTAATGAACTTTGAGTTTTAACTAATACTATTTAGCATTTAGCGTGCGCATTGCATTTCAGAGCTCTAGTTGGGACGCAAGCGTCCCGGTAGAAGCAACAGGTTAACTATTCATGAAATGCAAATGAAGCGATTTGTCCTAAACAAATAATCTTCAGGAAAAACTGAACATTTGCTATCTAACTGAGTCTCCTCATTGAAAACATCCGAAGTTCTTAAGGTAAATGATTTTATTTGAATGCTTTTCTGTTTTTGGTGAAGCAAGAGGTTAAATTGTATAATTTATTTACATATTAGGGTATCTAAGGTTTGATTATAAATGTTGTTAGACTTGTTTGGAAAAGTTTATTAGTAACATTTGGGATTCATTTTCTATGCATTTTGATGGAGGAAAACCGGTGGATTATTGACTGAAGCGTGCCAGCTAAACTACGTTTTTATGGATATAAAGAAGGAGTTTATCGAACAAAAGGACCATTTGTGATGTAACTGGGACCTTTTGGAGTGCCAACAGAAGAAGATCTTCAAAAGGTAAGGCATTTATTATATTGTTATTTCTGACTTTCGTGTCGCAACTGCCTGGTTGAAAAATGATTTTCATGCATTTGTATGCGGGGCGCTGTCCTCAGATAATCACATGGTGTGCTTTCGCCGTAAAGACCTTTTTGAAATCTGACACAGTGTCTGGATTAACAAGAAGTTAAGCTTTATTTGGATGTATTACAAATATATTTTCATGAATGTTAAATATTTAAAATGCTGTAGTTTGAATTTGGCACTCTGCAATTTCACCAGATGTTGTCGAGGTGTGCCAAGCTATAACAGGTTTTAAAGGTTACTTTTTTATTTTATTTAACTAGGCAAGTCAGTTAAGAACAAATTCACATTTTCAATGACGGCCTAGGAATACTGGCTTAACTGCTTTGTTCAGGGGCAGAACAACAGATTTACACCTTGTCAGCTCAGCGGATTCGATCTTGCAACCTTCCGGTTACTAGTACAACATTCTAACCACTAGGCTACCTGCCGCCCCATGCAGGCAATGGGGGTGGCAGCATATTAACTGGTAAAACTTCAGAGGAAACTGAGTTTGAACTGAGGGGGTAAACTAGTGAAGATAATTACTACTGTACAACACTATTCACAGTCCCTCAGTGAATAGGCAAACTAAATGGAGAATTCCTGTCATAGCCTGTCCATGCCCACTCTATGAGCAGAGCCCCAGAGACCTAGGCTCTCTCCCTCTGATCTCAGCTAGTTACCTCCTATGATGCACCATGAGAATGAGTTGTCAACCGTCTGTCACTTTAAATCCACAACGTAGTTCCTGAAAAACACGTTGCTTGTGTTTGTCGTCTGGTAGGGTTGAGTAGGCTCACTGTGTGTGTGTGTGTTACTCTGGGAGGGTTGAGTAGACAAACTGTGTGTGTGTCTGTCTCTCTCGGAGGGTTGAGAAGACTCACTGTGTGTGTGTCTGTCTCTCTGGGAGGGTTGAGTAGACTCACTGTGTGTGTGTCTCTGGGAGGGTTGAGTAGACTCACTGTGTGTGTGTCTGTCTCTCTGGGAGGGTTGAGAAGACTCACTGCGTGTGTGTCTGTTGTCTGGGAGGGTTGAGTGTGGACAGTGACTGACCTGAGAGAGAGCAGTTGGAGGAAACCACAGAGGAATGGAGCCAGGGTCCGTGACCACAGGATTGGGACACTTCTACATGGCTGAAAACAGGCTTGCTAACACGTGATTTTACAGCTGTAATGTACTGTGGATAGTGTTAGCTGAATAAACTGGAGCTGCTCCTCCAATACCTAGCCTCTATCAGTCAGGAAGCACTTAAAAGAAGAGGAAGTAGCCTATCAGATAAAAGGTCTCTAAACATCAAACAGCCACAGAAACGACAGAGACACTTCAGAAGACAGACAGACAAAGTGGAAACAGCTAATCCCAAGGATTTGGATAGGAGAAACAAAGGCAGATTCTAGTCCAATCCTTCCCATTACACACAGCATATCTCCATCTCTGACACACACCTACTAGGAGGGAATAATACAACCCCTATCCCAGTCACACCTCCTCTGAAGTACCACTATGAGGGTAGGAAATGAATGGGCAGAAAAGCTGTGCCCTACCTGAACGACGGGCTATAGAACCCTTCATCTCTAGCTAAGTCGGTTGGTGGAGTGTGTGTGTAGTAGGAGTGGTTGTATTTCTTTGTGGCATGGCCATAGCTGTGTCTGTATTGAGATGGCATGATCATAGCCGTGTCTGTATTAAACTGGCATGAATGATCATAACCGTGTCTGTATTGAGATGGCATGATCATAGCCGTGTCTGTATTGAGATGGCATGATCATAACAGTCTCTATTGAGATGGCATGATCATAACACGTGCTCTGTATTGAGATGGCATGATCATAACCGTGCCTGTATTGAGATGGCATGATCATAGCCGTGTCTGTATTGAAACTGGCATGATCTATAGCCGTGTCTGTATTGAGATGGCATGATCATAGCCGTGTTCTGTATTGAGATGGCATGATCATAGCCGTGTCTGTATTAAACTGGCATGATCATAGCCGTGTCTGTATTGAGATGGCATGATCATAGCCGTGTCTGTATTAAACTGGCATGATCATAGCCGTGTCTGTATTGAGATGGCATGATCATGTATTGAGATGGCATGATCATAGCCGTGTCTGTATTGAGACTGGCATGATCATAGCCGTGTCTGTATTGAGATGGCATGATCATAACCGTGTCTGTATTGAGATGGCATGATCATAACCGTGTCTGTATTGAGATGGCATGATCATAACCGTGTCTGTATTGAGATGGCATGATCATAGCCGTGTTCTGTATTGAGATGGCATGATCATAGCCGTGTCTGTATTGAGATGGCATGATCATAGCCGTGTTCAGTATTGAGATGGCATGATCATAGCCGTGTCTGTATTGAGATGGCATGATCATAGCCGTGTCTGTATTGGAGATGGCATGATCATAGCCGTGTCTGTATTGAAACTGGCATGATCATAGCCGTGTCTGTATTGAGATGGCATGATCATAGCCGTGTCTGTATTGAGATGGCATGATCATAACCGTTGCCTGTATTGAGATGGCATGATCATAGCCGTGTCTGTATTGAGATGGCATGATCATAGCCGTGTCTGTATTGAGATGGCATGATCATAGCCGTGTCTGTATTGAGATGGCATGATCATAGCCGTGTCTGTATTGAGATGGCATGATCATGGCCGTGTCTGTATTGAGATGGCATGATCATAGCCGTGTCTGTATTGAGATGGCATGATCATAGCCGTGTCTCGTAGTTGGAGATGGCATGATCATAGCCGTGTCTGTATTGAGATGGCATGATCATAGCCGTGTCTGTATTGAGATGGCATGATCATAACCGTGTCTGTATTGAGATGGCATGATCATAACCGTGTCTGTATTGAGATGGCATGATCATAGCCGTGTCTGTATTGAGCTACTGACCAGACCCCGTGTCCGTTAGATAACTACTGGACCAGGCCCGTTTCGATTAGATAACTACTGGAACAGGCCCCTTTTAATTAGATAACTACTGGACCAGGCCCCGTTACATTAGATAACTACTGGACCAGGCCCGTTTATTAGATAACTACCGACCAGCCCCCATTAGATAACTACTGCCAGCCTACATTAGATAACTACTGACCAGGCCCCATTAGTAATAACCACTCCAGCATTAGATAACTACTGGACCAGGCCCCGTTACATTAGATAACTACTGGACCAGGCCCCGTTAGACAACTGCTCTTTCATCACGCACCAACAAAACAAAGGTTTGAGAAAGATTATACCAACTCGCTGTGTTTAGCTGTTAGTTTAGTGATGATACCAACTCACTGTGTTTGGCTGTTAGTTTAGTGATGATACCAACTCACTGTGTTTGGCTGTTAGTTTAGTGATGATACCAACTCACTGTGTTTAGCTGTTAGTTTAATGATGATACCAACTCACTGTGTTTAGCTGTTAGTTTAGTGATGACACCAACTCACTGTGTTTAGCTGTTGG
>NW_027034203.1:0-7570 GCF_034236695.1 Oncorhynchus nerka | reverse complement strand
GTGGGCACCAGTATGGTGAAACACCATGAAACTGAGGACAAGATCTTTCCCATGTGAACACGTGTTGTAGCTCGGTCCATATTGTCCTCATAAAGCTGTGTGGGCACCAGTATGGTGAAACACCACGAAACAACAGTTGTCAAGTACAAGTCTTCATAAACGGTTCATTGTCATGAGGATTTCTGGTGATTTGTGCTCCAAACATGTTATTATTTTGTCTGTAGTGAACTCCAACCAACACTACATAGAGAGATAAATAAAAGACATGAAAGCAAGCAGGTCATATCAATTGTTTTATTGATAATTGCCTTTTTTTTGCAAATTGGTGCTCTTGAAATTCTGGAACACAAAACCCTTGTTTTTAAACCAGTGTTCTGACCACTTCATGGCCTGAACAACATTTTTGTCCCTTATATATATATATATATATATTCTAGTTTATTAAAAAATAGTTAACATGGCTAAATTCATTGCATACATACCATTTACAATGTACAAGTAGTATAATAATAATTCCCTTTGTGGTTGAAATGCAGTAAAACCATCATTTAAATCAACAGACACATATGGACATAATATTTTCTGCTGTTAATCAATACATTCAAAGGCTATTCAAGTTACACACAATGTCAGCAAGGACAAATCTCTACTTTTGTCAGAAGTTAATGATAAATACTAGGCGTTTCTTCTTTATTTCAACACATATACTGCATCTATCCAAGATGTAATTTGACATTTGAGAGCTCATCTTCTCTGCAGTTCAAGTTAAAACTCGTACGAGGAGGATAACCTCAGAACTCAAAGCAGTTGTCTGCTCATACCAGGGAGGAACCAGACAGATCAGTCAGTCCAACAACAATGGAACTATGTAAAGTATGAGGCACTAGGACGTATTCCCTCCAGCTCTCCGTTCCACAACTTCATTTACAGTACAGTGGCTTTAGTTTAAAGCTAACAGTTCAGTCACCAAAGCTTGTTACCAGAAAGATGAAAGTCAGAAGAAAAATCTAACTTGTATAATGTTTCTCTCATAAAAGTCAACCACATCCCTCCCAGAGAACTCTTCTACACACCTTTTGTATTGGGAGACAGCAGTTAGTGGGCCCTGGTTGAAATGTCCTGTATATCTGATTATCACCTTAACCAAATGACTCAAGCCTTTCTTAGACTATCTAGGCCTATAGGTAAATCTTTCAACAACTTTATACACACACACATGCTCACATACTCGCACTGCACACAAATGTCTATAAATCATGTTGGTCTGTTACAATGTATCCAAGTTCAAACCATAGCCTATTCATTCACGGCAAACATCCATGCATCCCTCTTAGCTTCAAGTGTGGTTCCTTCCCACTCTTTATTTGGATCAACTTTGAGGTGAATAACATGTGTTGTTGCCCAGTATTGTGCTAGCTAGTAGTATGAATACTGTACCTCCAACATTTCATTTCCTCAAGAAAGGTCTTCGTTATGTGCATATTGTCATGATGTCACTGAACACCCTTAAATACCACTTAAGGTGTGATCGTTGGTACTGCTTGCCACTCATTAGCTAATTAACAGGAAGAGACAGTGCTTTATCTCTACATGTATACGTTTAGACCTGGGAATAAAATAAATAGATGTTTAATATGAGTTTACCTGGGCTTGGAAGCGCTCCGTTTCCTAAACAGATAACAAGGTGCTACAGTACATCTTCTTCAGCCTACCGATCTGCAGGGCCAATCAACAATAACACATCATGGTACTATTTACTGAGGCTTGTAAGCAGAGAGAAAAGAGGACAGAGAAAGAAAGAGGAGAGGAGAGGAAAGGAGAGAGAGACAGAATAGAGAGAGAGGACAGGAGAGGACAGGAGAGAGAATAGAGAAAGAGAGGAGAGACAGAATAGAGAAAGAGGACAGGAGAGGAGAGAGAGCGAGACAGAATAGAGAAAGAGGACAGGAGAGGAGAGAGAGCGAGACAGAATAGAGAAAGAGCGAGACAGAATAGAAGAGAGAGCGAGACAGAATAGAGAAAGAGGACAGGAGAGGAGAGAGAGCGAGACAGAATAGAGAAAGAGGACAGGAGAGGAGAGAGAGCGAGACAGAATAGAGAAAGAGGACAGGAGAGGAGAGAGAGAGAGACAGAATAGAGAAAGAGGACAGGAGAGGAGAGAGAGCGAGACAGAATAGAGAAAGAGGACAGGAGAGGGGAGAGAGACAGAATAGAGAAAGAGGACAGGAGAGAAGAGAGAGCGAGACAGAATAGAGAAAGAAAGGAAGACAAAATAATTAGCATTGATACAAAATGCACTGTAAAAAGAAAGGGCATCTCTTTCAGGCACAGAGTTGATTTGTCACAGACCGGGGACTCATACAGCAGCTATATATACATCCAACTCATCTGACAGGTGACAGACAGAAGAGAAAAGTCAACATTCATTCACCCATCATTGAGACTAGTCTGTCTGGGGAGCTTGGAGGAAGAAGCCAGGAGCATGTCTGTGGGGCTTTGGGGCCCCGGGCCCTTCATAGCCATGCCGGCCCCTACCATGGCCGGGTAGCTGCGGTTACGGCGGATGCCTGCGTTCAGAGCGGGCCGAGGCCCCTATGGGACTGGTCACCACAGAAGGCAGAAGTGGGAAGCGGTGGAGGGCCACTGAGGGCCCCAGCATGGTGGCCCGTGGCCCCTGATAAAGGCGGCCCCCATCATGGCCTTCAGCTTGTCTGGCTTCAGGTGGACGCTGACGTCATTCTGACACTCGCTGTCTGCTGTCCTGCTCAGACTCTGCCCTCACACTCCTTCAGGATGGAGCTGGCGGCTTCGATGCCAGGAAGTTGTCATAGGGCGGGCGCTGGGACTGAGTTCGAAGGGCCCACGGGGCTGCTGGGTTGGCACAGAGGAGCGGTGGGTTGGGGAGTTGGGTGGCGTGGAGGGTAGGGTGTCGGGGGGCCGCGGCGGTAGAGCGACAGTACCCCCAGTGGGGATGGAGGTGCCACAGTCTGCCCGGTCCCACTCTGAGGTTGTAGACTGCTGCAGGATGCCTCGCTCCTGGAGGAGCCGCGCCAGACCTCCACTAGTGCTCATGGTCTTGGTGGAGTCTCAGGTTGGTGAGGACTCGGCTGCCAGGCTGGGCGGCGCGGGGTGCAAGGAGTTGAGCAGGGGGGGGTAGATCTGACGCTGCTGCTGCTGGTCATGACGCAGGGAGGCAGTAGGGCCCGACATAAGGCTGAAAGAGGGAGATGAGAGGGATACACACAGACCGTCACACACCGCTATACAGTCAGAAATACAGTCAGCTATACTGCTATACAGTCAGCCATACTGCTATACAGTCAGCCATACAGTTATACAGTCTTCCATACAGTCAGCTATACTGCCATACAGTCAGCCACACAGTCAGCCATACTGCTACATAGTCAGCCATACTGCTACACAGTCAGCCATACAGTCAGCTATACCACTATACAGTCAGCTATACCGCTATACAGTCAGCTACACAGTCAGCTATACTGCTATACAGTCAGCAATACAGTCAGCCATACTGCTATACAGTCAGCAATACAGTCAGCCATACTGCTATACAGTCAGCCATACTGCTATACAGTCAGCCATACTGCTATACAGTCAGCAATACAGTCAGTCATACTGCTATACAGTCAGCCATACAGTCAGCCATACTGCTATACAGTCAGCCATACAGTCAGCCACACTGCTATACAGTCAGCCATACAGTCAGCCACACTGCTATACAGTCAGCCACACTGCTATACAGTCAGCCACACCGCTATACAGTCAGCCACACCGCTATACAGTCAGCCACACCGCTATACAGTCAGCCACACAGCTATACAGTCAGCCACACAGTCAGCTATCCTGTTATACAGTCACAAATACAGTCAGCTATACTGCTATACAGTTAGCAATACAGTCAGCTATACTGCCATACAGTCAGCCATACAGTCAGCTATACTGCCATACAGTCAGCCACACCGCTATACAGTCAGCCACACAGCTATACAGTCAGCCACACAGCTACAGTCAGCCACACTGCTATACAGTCAGCCACACTGCTATACAGTCAGCCATAGCGCTATACAGTCAGCCACAGTCAGCCACACTGCTATACAGTCAGCCACACTGCTATACAGTCAGCCACACTGCTATACAGTCAGCCACACTGCTATACAGTCAGCCACACTGCTATACAGTCAGCCACACTGCTATACAGTCAGCCACACTGCTATACAGCCAGCCACAGTGCTATAACAGCCAGCCACAGTGCTATAACAGCCAGCCACAGTGCTATAACAGCCAGCCACAGTGCTATAACAGCCAGCCACACTGCTATACAGCCAGCCACACTGCTATACAGCCAGCCACACTGCTATACAGCCAGCCACACTGCTATACAGCCAGCCACACTGCTATACAGTCAGCCACACTGCTATACAGTCAGCCACACTGCTATACAGTCAGCCACACTGCTATACAGTCAGCCACACTGCTATACAGTCAGCGAAACTGTTATACAGTCAGCGAAACTGTTATACAGTCAGCTAAACTGTTATACAGTCAGCTTTATAGTCAGCTATACTGTTATACAGTCAGCTTTACAGTCAGCTATACTGCTATACATTCTGCCACACAGTCAGCTATACAGCTATACAGTCAGCCATGCTGCCATACAGTCTGCTATGCTCCTCAGCTATGACAGACACAGCCAGAGCCTAGACCACACAATAGATCCTTCTAGAGCCCAGACCACACAATAGATCCTTCTAGAGACTAGACCACTCAATAGCTATTCAATAGGTTGATTTTAGTCTGACCATCATTGATCATCAATGTTAGTTTCCTTTTTTAGCACACACACTGATGCAGACTAATACAATAAAATGGAGCTTCCTGGTACAATGTAAATGAACTAACCAATCACTGCCCATATCAATATCAGATCAAATAGAAAACAATATTAACACCTCACTGACTATTTCATTCAGAAACCAACAGACAAATCAATGGGACACTTTGACAAGGTTATCTGGATGTTACCCCAAACACGTGCTATTTCAACCCCAGATAACATTTCCTGGAAAACCCCCAAAGGAAATCAGAGACACAGTGCTAACACACCGGTAATTATACAAACCAGTGTTGTGAACACTGTTCCAAACATAGTTCTGTAAGCAATGAACACCCACAAGCTTTTAGCATCAATCATCAGACCACAATCAAGTTGTATTGTATGAATCAAGGCCAGGGCCCCATCATTATATTATGGAAGACATTTTCATCTGATCGTCATTGATTAGAGTCTCAGCCCGTTGGGGCAGAGCTGTTCTAGATTTGTTTGATTGACAGTTGGCAGGAGGGGGGTTAGAGGGTTTAGAGACCAAAGGAAGCAAAATAGTTAGAAGGGGACAGCGAGGCAGGCTTTGTTATTCCCCGGAACAACCCCAACACTACGGAGTCAGACCCCAAATCCCCTAGTCATGTGACATGCGACAGGTCTCACCCACGGGGCGGGAGGGGGCGTGGCTCAGTGGGCCTGCTGCTCTAAATCAGCCTTCAGAACAACATGATAGAGAGCGGCTTCCTCTTCCTCATCACATGACCTGGAAGGGATGGGGGCAATTCAATACAATTCAATCATCTTTATTCAGGAGGGGCAATTATAGCTGTCAGAGAGTGGGTATGTGTTAAACACACCATGGCTCAGCCAGGGCAAAGGAAAACGTACTTGTGAACGAAATCATGACTAACTTAGTTTTTACATTAATTCATATTATTAATCTGAGTCACCATTTCCTTCAGCAATATGGGTTTATTATGATCCTCTGTATTATCATTCTCAGCCCAATGCTGAAAGCCAAGGAGGTTTCCACTGTCTGCAGTGGTAGCGGTTCACTGCCACCTAGTGGCTACAGGGGTACACTGCAGTGTCAGCATGCATCTCCAATGGCACTCTTTTCCCTATATGCTGTAGTGCACTGCTTTGGTCCAGGTCCCACAGTGGATAGGGAAGCCATTTGGGACCCCACCAGTGTGGGGTAAAAGGGTTGTCTAACCTGGGGGTGACTCTGGTCAGCTCGTCTGAGGGGTGCATGATCCGACAGGTGGTGAAGGTATAGGTGGAGCTGGTGTTGGACATGCATTTACCAGGGAAGTGGGCTGTAGACAGGAAGAGAGAGAAGGGAAGAGAGGGAGAGAGGGAGAGAGAGAGGGGAAGGGTAGAGGGTTAGTACTGGGCAGAGGTACCAAAATTATTTTAAACACAAAACTTAAAATCAAACACTCAAAGACAGAGTGGATGGTTTAAAGCTGCATCAATTGCAAAGATGAAACCGCTGTATTTTTGCCTGAAGAAGCCGTTTTAAACCACTGAAAACAATTAGATAGGCAGATAAAGGAATGACAATGATTTCAGCAGATTCCTAATATCCCAGGCATGAATTAGTGTTCCACTCTAACATAGGGATTCTCTATAGGGAACACAATGCAGGTTGAACTAAAAGCACAGGAGAGAAGTGCTGTGTTGACTGTTTGGAGCTGTGTGTGGACTCTGCAGTGTTGACTGTTTGGAGCTGTGTGTGGACTCTGCAGTGTTGACTGTTTGGACTCTGCAGTGTTGACTGTTTGGACTCTGCAGTGTTGACTGTTTGGACTCTGCAGTGTTGACTGTTTGGACTCTGCAGTGTTGACTGTTTGGACTCTGCAGTGTTGACTGTTTGGACTCTGCAGTGTGGACTGTTTGGAGCTGTGTGTGGACTCTGCAGTGTTGACTGTTTGGACTCTGCAGTGTTGACTGTTTGGACTCTGCAGTGTTGACTGTTTGGACTCTGCAGTGTTGACTGTTTGGAGCTGTGTGTGGACTCTGCAGTGTTGACTGTTTGGACTCTGCAGTGTTGACTGTTTGGAGCTGTGTGTGGACTCTGCAGTGTTGACTGTTTGGAGCTGTGTGTGGACTCTGCAGTGTTGACTGTTTGGAGCCGTGTGGGGACTCTGCAGTGTTGACTGTTTGGAGCTGTGTGTGGACTCTGCAGTGTTGACTGTTTGGAGCTGTGTGTGGACTCTGCAGTGTTGACTGTTTGGAGCTGTGTGTGGACTCTGCAGTGTTGACTGTTTGGAGCTGTGTGGGGACTCTGCAGTGTTGACTGTTTGGAGCCGTGTGGGGACTCTGCAGTGTTGACTGTTTGGAGCTGTGTGGGGACTCTGCAGTGTTGACTGTTTGGAGCCGTGTGGGGACTCTGCAGTGTTGACTGTTTGGAGCTGTGTGTGGACTCTGCAGTGTTGACTGTTTGGAGCTGTGTGGGGACTCTGCAGTGTTGACTGTTTGGAGCTGTGTGGGACTCTGCAGTGTTGACTGTTTGGAGCCGTGTGTGGACTCTGCAGTGTTGACTGTTTGGAGCCGTGTGTGGACTCTGTAGTGTTGACTGTTAAAAGCCGTGTGTGGACTCTGTAGTGTTGACTGTTTGGAGCTGTGTGTGGACTCTGCAGTGTTGACTGTTTGGAGCCGTGTGTGGACTCTGCAGTGTTGACTGTTTGGAGCCGTGTGTGGACTCTGCAGTGTTGACTGTTTGGA
>NW_027034202.1:0-7569 GCF_034236695.1 Oncorhynchus nerka | reverse complement strand
GCAAGTCATCTGTCTGTCCTCCGTCCGTGGCTCTTTTGCGTGTCTACTCACGTCCGTCACACCTGGGTCAGTTTGTCTGTCTGCTGCTACTCGGGCTGGGCTGTCGTCTCGCTGTCCGGCTGCTCACAGCATTGCTGTTCATTGTCATTGCTCATTATTGCCACAAAGCACACACGGGCACACTCATTGAAGTGTTTTTTCTTCTTCTTTTTCTTCTTCGCTCATTGGCTCACATTAGCTTTTTCATGCTATTATATATATAATATATTACATATAATATATTACAATAGTTAAAATAATAAGGTGTTCACACTATGCACATGGTGCACATAGGCTGCCATGCGCCATTGTGGTGGTGGTAAGCAGTATATATATATATATAATCAGGAGGCACAGCTTTTAGTATATATGGCAAGTAAGGGGTAAGGTGAATATGGAAATGAGTGTGAAGATATGTAGAGTAAAGAAGGTGAAAGAAGATAAGAATAGGTATATAAGGTGATATATAGTATAAAGGTATAATATAGCATAAGAATAATAAAAAAGCAATATATTATAATACAATAATGTAAGGTAGTAAGGCATAATGGGTTACAATATAAGGGTATATAATAATAAGGAAGAATACATATAAGAATAAAATAAGGGGTAAGGTGGAATGGAAGAATAATAATATAATAATAAGTGTATAGGTGGTATATAATGGCAGCATAATAACAATAAGAAGGTTGGGATAATACACAAAAGAATAAGGTAAAGGGAGAAGAATGTACAATAATACAATAATAAATAATTATATATACAGTACATATATAGAGGGCTGCTGTTTAGAATATATAAGCAAAGAATAATAATATGTAGAATATATAGCAATACAGTATATATATATATATATATAATATATATACACATATATATATATAATAACACATATATATTTATTTTTTACACATCTACCAATAGGTGCCCTTCTTTGCGAGGCACTGGAAAACCTCCCTGGTATTTGTGGTTGAATCTGTTTGAAATTCACTGCTCGACTGAGGGACCTTACAGATTATTGTATGTGTGGGGTACAGGGTACAGAGATGAGGTAGTCATTCAATAATCATGTTATACACCATTATTGCACACAGAGTCCATGCAAATCAATGTGACTTGTTAAGCACATTTTTACTCCTTTACTTTTTTAAAAAAAGACTTGCTGTAAAGGGGTTGAATACTTATTGGCTCAAGACATTTCCGCTTTTAATTTTTATTAATTAAAAAAATATCAACATAATTCCACTTTGACATGATGGGCTATTGTGTGTAGGCCAGTGACACAATCTCAATTGAATCCAGGCTGTAACAACAAAATGTGGGGAAACATCAAGGGGTCTGAATACTTTCTGAAGGCTCTGTACATGCTTAAGTTACTATAGCGACAGGGCAGCAATACAGATTCTTAATACTTCTACACCGTAATATAGGGCTAGGCGATATGACGATATATAGCGGGTGACGATAGAAAAACGTCTTTATTACCTTGTCGCAAATCACACTTGACGGCAATATTTTTCGTCAATCGCACCACGCTTTGCGTGTCCTGTGTGGAAGGAAATTGGCAACACAAACAAACATGGAGCTCGTACCTAAAAGAGGGACTACTTCGGTCGCATGGACGTGGTTTGTGTATGAAAAAAGCCCCAGAAACCCGTCCTCTGCGAAATATGCCGCAGGCCGGTCCCAACAACAGGCTCAAACACCACTAACCTCTTACCACCTTTTTATTTTATTTATTTATTTCACCTTTATTTAACCAGGTAAGCAAGTTGAGAACAAGTTCTCATTTACAATTGCGACCTGGCCAAGATAAAGCAAAGCAGTTCGACACATACAACGACACAGAGTTACACATGGAGTAAAACAAACATACAGTCAATAATACAGTAAAAAAACAAACAAAAAAAACCAAGTCTATATACAATGTGAGCAAATTAGGTGAGAAGGGAGGTAAAGGCAAAAAAGGCCATGGTGGCAAAGTAAATACAATATAGCAAGTAAAACACTGGAATGGTAGTTTTGCAATGGAAGAATGTGCAAAGTAGAAATAAAAATAATGGGGTGCAAAGGAGCAAAATAAATAAATAAATTAAATACAGTTGGGAAAGAGGTAGTTGTTTGGGCTAAATTATAGGTGGGCTATGTACAGGTGCAGTAATCTGTAAGATGCTCTGACAGTTGGTGCTTAAAGCTAGTGAGGGAGATAAGTGTTTCCAATTTAAGAGATTTTTGTAGTTCGTTCCAGTCATTGGCAGCAGAGAACTGGAAGGAGAGGCCTACCTACTCAAGAATCATGTGAAACAGTACGGAGTCTACGGATGAGACCCCCAAAAAGTACCGTCGAGTGCTCAAAACAAACCCCCCACTCAGACGTTGTAAGAGGCTTTTGCCCACGGCACACCATATGGCAAAGAACCACGAAGATGGAAGGAGATAACAGCTGCAGTTACAACTTACATCTGCAAAGACATGGCCCCAATTTACACGTCGAGAAACGGGGGTTTCATCAGTGGCGTTAACACATAACACTCGACCCAAGGTACCAAATTTATATGTGACCGCATTATTAAATGCCAAAATAACGTGCAAACAGGGAAGCCCCCCAAAATATATTTACGGCCTATATTTTTTGGGTAGTGTTTTCCTATTTACTTTAAAAAATACACATTAGTATTTTGTTACATGCTTAGTGAAAAATTGCAAAGTTTCTAAATAAAGTAGAAATAATCAAATGAGTAACTACCTTTTGAGTTCTAATTTAAAATGTAATAATGTTTACATGTGGTCGTTTTATATAAACTATTTATTCATTACATTTACAGAAAATGCTATATCGGGATATGAGATTTTGACCATAATCACCCAGCCCTACCACTTTATAATAAGGCACCTTACATCATGTCACACAGGTTAGGATAAGTACCCCGTGGCATCTATAAAGTAAAGGTAGCATGCTACTTGTATTAGAGACCAGAGGTGATTAGAGTGGAAACATGTGGAGGAAAGGGGTGTGGCCTGAGGTAAAAAAGGTAGAGGTGATTAGAGAGTGGGAACAGGTGTGGAGGGAAAGGGGATATCTAGTCAGTTGTTCAACTGAATGCCTTCAACTGAAATGTGTCTTCAGCATTTAACCCAACCTCTGAATCAGAGAGGGGCTAGGGGTTGCCCCTTATTCGACCTCACGTCTTCGGGGCCCGGGGAACAGTGGGTTAACTGCCTTGCTCAGGGGCAGAATGACAGATTTTTACACTTGTCATCTTGGGGATTCGATCAGCAAGCTTTTGGTTACTGTCCCAATGCTCTAACCTGTAGGACGTGGCCTGAGGTAAAAGGCAGAGGTGATTAAAGTGGGAACAGGTGTGGAGGGAAGGGCATGGCCTGAGGTAATTGATAAATTGTAGGCCCTATAAAATAGGCATTCGCGGAGAACACGGACAGAATCCAGACATTAAAACATATTTAAAAAAAGATAAATGTATTGAACTTAGTAGAACGTTCATTAATTTGCCCAAGTTAATCATGAGACTAAATGCATTATTGATTCTATTTTCATGCAACTTTCTGAAACGTCACAGGAATGTGTGTGTGTGTGTGTGTGTGTGTGTGTGTGTGTGTGTGTGTGGGCTGAGTGAGTGCCTATAGGCTAAGTCTTAGTGCTGACCCCATTTTAGTCAACTGGTCCATTGTTTGGCTGTTGGTCGTCCGATATTTCTTTAGTAAAAAAACAATTAATTCATGGTGCCACCTTTCTGATTGGCTCCTGTCTGAGTGGACTGATCCATTGTGGAGGCCGTGGGGATGGTCCAGTCCATCAGTCTAAGACGTGCAACTGTAATTGTGTTATATTGTCAGAACAACCGAACAACACTAATAAAACATTGGTTTAATAACATGCACTTTCTCTCACATTGGATAGCGGTCACTGCCGCAGGTCTGGAAACACATCAGTGTGCTGTTGAATTGGTGCCTTTTCTAGACCATGTTGCTATGTGCATAATAGCAAAGTTATCCAGCATATAGGTGTTGAGAGCGATGAGGTGGAGTTAGGAGACAGGTAGCCTAGTGGATTTAGAGCATTGTGCCAGTAACCGAAAGGTTGCGAGATCAAATCCCCGAGCTGACAAGGTAAACATCTGTCATTCTGAACAAGGCGTTAACCCACTGTTCCTTGGCCGTCATTGTAAATAAGAATTTGTTCTTAACCGACTTGCCTAGTTCAATAAAAGTAAAATAAATCATCCATATATCTCTAGAAATAAGACAGATCCTGCTTCTGTTGCCTGTCTAGTGTTTGTTTAATAACTTACTGATTCCGTGAGCACCAAGCCTCACACAACCACACGTCTGATAAACTATTTCACAAATTTGGCTGTTTTTAATCTTTGCTGTACTAAAGGCTTTACACTTTCTTTCGTTAGACCAGATCGATTGTTTTTACACTGTTCCCCCTTTGATATCCTTCTTATTGTTATTCTTATGATCATTATAATAATAAGTCATGTCATTATCATTAGTAGGCTTAGTATAGCACCATCGATCTGTAGGCCTAAGAGCGCATCCTTAGTCTTTAATACCGTCATTTACTAAGGCCTATATTTCAATACTTCTATGTAGGCTACTGTATCAATCATTTATTCGTTCATGTCATCACACAAGCACACGAGTCATTCCTGATTACATTTACATTACATTTAAGTAATTTAGCAGACGCTCTTATCCAGAGCGACTTACAAGTGGTGCATTCACCTTATGACATCCAGTGGAACAGTACAATAGTGCATCTAAATCTTTTAAGGGGGGGTGAGAAGGATTACTTTATCCTATCCTAGGTATTCCTTAAGAGGTGGGGTTTCAGGTGTCTCCGGAAGGTGGTGATTGACTCTGCTGTCCTGGCGTCGTGAGGGGAGTTTGTTCCACCATTGGGGGGCCAGAGCAGCGAACAGTTTTGACTGGGCTGAGCGGGAACTGTACTTCCTCAGTGGTAGGGAGGCGAGCAGGCCAGAGGTGGATGAACGCAGTGCCCTTGTTTGGGTGTAGGGCCTGATCAGAGCCTGGAGGCCTGAGGGGGTGCCGTTCCCCTCACAGCTCCGTAGGCAAGCACCATGGTCTTGTAAACGGATGCAAGCTTCAGCTGGAAGCCAGTGGAGAGAGCGGAGGAGCGGGGTGGCGTGAGAAGGGCAGGAAGGTTGAACACCAGACGGGCTGCGGCGTTCTGGATGAGTTGTAGGGGTTTAATGGCACAGGCAGGGAGCCCAGCCAACAGCGAGTTGCAGTAATCCAGGCGGGAGATGTGCCTGGATTAGGACCTGCGCCGCTTCCTGTGTGAGCAGGGTCGTACTCTGCGGATGTTGTAGAGCATGAACCTACAGGAGCAGGCCACCGCCTTGATGTTAGTTGAGAACGACAGAAGGTGTTGTCAGGATCACGCCAAGGTTCTTAGCGCTCTGGGAGGAGGACACGATGGAGTTGTCAACCGTGATGGCGAGATCATGGAGCGGGCAGTCCCTTCCCGGGAGGAAGAGCAGCTCCGTCTTGCCGGTTCAGCTTGAGGTGGTGATCCGTCATCCACACTGATATGTCTGCCAGACATGCAGAGATGCGATTCGCCACCTGGTCATCAGAGGGGGAAAGGAGAAGATTAATGTGTGTCGTCTGCATAGCAATGATAGGAGAGACCATGTGAGGTTATGACAGAGCCAAGTGACTTGGTGTATAGCGAGAATAGGAGAGGGCCTAGAACAGAGCCCTGGGGGACACCAGTGGTGAGGCGCGTGGTGAGGAGACAGATTCTCGCCCGCCACCTGGTAGGAGCGACCTGTCAGGTAGGGCCTTAATCCAAGCATGGGCCGCCGAGGAATGCCCAACTCGGAGAGGGGTGGAGAGGAGGATCTGATGGTTCACAGTATCGAAGGCGAGCCGATAGGTCTAGAAGGATGAGAGCAGAGGAGAGAGTTAGCTTTAGCAGTGCGGAGTGCCTCCGTGATACAGAGAAGAGCAGTCTCAGTTGAATGACTAGTCTTGAAACCTGACTGATTTGGATCAAGAAGGTCATTCTGAGAGGGAATGGGAGGAGAGCTGGCCAAGGACGGCACGTTCCAGAGTTTTGGAGAGAAAGAAAGAAGGGATTTTGGTCTGTAGTTGTTGACATCAGGGAGGGATCGAGTGTAGGTTTTTTCAGAAGGGGTGCAACTCTGCGCTCTCTTGAAGACGGGAGGGACGTAGCCAGCCCGGTCCGAGGATGAGTTGATGAGCGAAGTGAGGTAAGGGAGAAGGTCACCGGAGATGGTCTGGAGGAAGAGCGGAGGGATAGGGTCAAGCGGGCAGGTTGTTGGGCGACGGCCGTCACAAGACGCGGATGTCATCTGGAGAGAGAGGGAGAAAGAGGTCAGAGCACAGGGTAGGGCAGTGTGAGCAGAACCAGCGGTGTCGTTTGACTGCAGCAAACGAGGATCGGATGTGCGTCGACCTTCTTTCAAAATGGTTGACGAAGTCATCTGCAGAGGGGGGGAGGAGGGAGGATTCAAGAGGGAGAGAAGGTGGCAAAGAAACTTCCTAGGGTTGAGGCAGATGCTTGGAATTTAGAGTGGTAGAAAGTGGCTTTAGCAGCAGAGACAGAGGAGGAAAATGTAGAGAGGAGGGAGTGAAAGGATGCCAGGTCCGCAGGGGAGGCGAGTTTTCCTCCATTTCCGCTCGGCTGCCCCGGGCCTGTTCTGTGAGCTCGCAATGAGTCGTCGAGCCACGGAGCGGGAGGGAGGACCGAGCCGGCCTGGAGGATAGGGGACATAGAGGTCAAAGGATGCAGAAAGGGAGGAGGGGAGGGGTTGAGAGGGCAGAATCAGGAGATAGGTTGGAGAAGGTTTGAGCAGAGGAAGAAGATGATAGGATGGAAGAGGAGAGAGTAGCGGGGAGAGAGGCGAAGGTTGGGACGGTAGCGATACCATCAGTAGGGGCAGTGTGGGAAGTGTTGGATGAGAGCGAGAGGGAAAAGGATACAAGGTAGTGGTCAGAGACTTGGAGGAGTTGCAGTGAGGTTAGTGGAAGAACAGCATCTAGTAAAGATGAGGTCGAGCGTATTGCCTGCCTTGTGAGTAGGGGGGAAGGTGAGAGGGTGAGGTCAAAAGAGGAGAGGAGTGGAAAGAAGGAGGCAGAGAGGAATGAGTCAAAGGTAGGCGTGGGGAGGTTAAAGTCGCCCAGAACTGTGAGAGGTGAGCCGTCCTCAGGAAAGGAGCTTATCAAGGCATCAAGCTCATTGATGAACTCTCCGAGGGAACCTGGAGGGCGATAAATGATAAGGATGTTAAGCTTGAAAGGGCTGGTAACTGTGACAGCATGGAATTCAAAGGAGGCGATAGACAGATGGGTAAGGAGAAGAGAGAGAATGACCACTTGGGAGAGATGAGGATCCGGTGCCACCATCCCGCTGACCAGAAGCTCTCGGGGTGTGCGAGAGCACGTGGGCGGACGAAGAGAGAGCAGTAGGAGTAGCGGTGTTGTCTGTGGTGATCCATGTTTCCGTCAGTGCCAAGA
>NW_027034201.1:0-7566 GCF_034236695.1 Oncorhynchus nerka | reverse complement strand
CGGTTGCGGCCCACTTCTTGGAGGCAGGCCACTCGATTTCGTCTCTGCGTTATATTGGCATCGAACATGTCACCCTTCCTAGGAGAGATAATTAACCAATGATATTAGGCCACTCTTGGCCATGATTACAGACACCTGTGTCATTTGACACTACATAAACGAGTCATCCCACGGTGTTTGTGATTATACCCTGATGAAGACAGCTTGGCTGTCCAAACGTTGGTAATTAAATTATTGCATCTGAGCTCCTAGAGTGTGCGCCCTCCTTGATTTTCAAGATCTCAATGAGAATAACCTGTATAAATAAAGGATTAAAAAATACAAATGTTTTTTCACCCATGAACAGGGAGTACAGACACGCCTCCAACTCAATCATCCCCGTATCCACATCAACGGTGGAGAAGGTGGAAAGCTTCAAGTTCCTTATTCCTTATCTCCACGTTGTCTCCCTTTTTGTTACAAACTTTGAGCCGGTTCGTGACAGTGGGCTCTCCTTCTCTGTGGCCGACATGAGTAGAAATATTTAAAATGTTAACCCTCGCAAAGCTGCCGGTCAGACGGAAGCCCTAGCTGAGTCCTCAGCGCATGCTCAGACTAGATGGCGGGTGTGTTTACGGACATATTCAATATCTCCATATCCCAGTCTGTCGTCCCCACATGCTTCAAGATGGCTACCATTGTTCCTGTACCCAAGAAAGCAAAGGTAATTGAACTAAAGTACTATCGCCCCGTAGCACTCACCTCTGTTAATTTTTTATTTTACTAGGCAAGTCAGTTAAGAACAAAATCTTATTTTCAATGACAGCCTAGGAAAAGTGGGTTTAACGGCCTGTTCAGGGGCAAAACGACAGATTTGTACCTTGTCAGCTCGGGGATATGAACTCGCAACCTTTACGGTTACTAGTCCAACACTCTAACCACTAGGCTACCCTGACGCACCTCTGTCATCATGCATTGAGAGACTAGTCACGGATCATATCACCTCTACTGTGCCTGTCATCCTAGACCCACTTCAATTTGCTTACCACCCCAATAGATCTAAAGACGATGCAATCGCCATCACTCTGCATACTGCCCTATCCCATCTGGATAAGAGGAATACCTATGTAAGAATGTTTACATATCTGGCATTACTCATCTCATGTGTATATACTGTATTCTACTGTATCTCAGTCCATGCATTACTCATCTCATGTGTATATACTGTATTCTACTGTATCTCAGTCTATGCATTACTCATCTCATGTGTATATACTGTATTCTACTGTATCTCAGTCTATGCATTACTCATCTCATGTGTATATATACTGTATTCTACTGTATCTCAGTCCATGCATTACTCATCTCATATGTATATACTGTATTCTACTGTATCTCAGTCCATGTATTACTCATCTCATGAGTATATATACTGTATTCTACTGTATCTCAGTCCATGCATTACTCATCTCATGTGTATATATACTGTATTCTACTGTATCTCAGTCTATGTATTACTCATCTCATATGTATATACTGTATTCTACTGTATCTCAGTCCATGCATTACTCATCTCATGTGTATATATACTGTATTCTACTGTATCTCAGTCTATGTATTACTCATCTCATGTGTATATACTGTATTCTACTGTATCTCAGTCTATGCATTACTCATCTCATGTATATACTGTATTCACTGTATCTCAGTCCATGCATTAATTATCCATGTGTATATACTGTATCTCTACTGTATCTCAGTCCATGCATTACTCATCCTGGCGTGTATATACTGTATTCTACTGTATCTGTCTATGCATTACCTATCCTTATGTGTATATACTGTATTCTACTGTATCTCAGTCCATGCATTACTCATCTCATATGTATATACTGTATACTATTCTACAGTATCTTTAGTCCATGCATTACCATCTCATGAGTATATACTGTATTCTATACTATTCTACTGTATCTTAGTCCATGCATTACCTATATATCCTACTGTGTATGTATTATACTCATATGTACATACTGTATTACTGTATCTCAGTCTATGTATTACTAGTCTATGTATATACTGTATTCTACTGTATCTCAGTCCATGCATACTATCTCATGTGTATCTAGTCTATGCATTACTCATCTCATGTATTACTATCTCATGTGTATATACTGTATCTATCATCTCAGTCTATGCATTACTCTATCTCATGTGTATATATACTGCATTCTATACTGTATTCTACTGTATCTCAGTCCATGCATTACTCATCTCATGTGTATATATACTGCATTCTATACTGCATTCTCTACTGTATCTCAGTCCATGCATTACTCATCTCATGTGTATATATACTGTATCTCTACTGTATCTCAGTCTATACACTGTCCCATGTGTATATATACTGTATTCTACTGTATCCTCAGTCCATGCATTACTATCCTGTGTATATATATACTGTATTCTATTCTACTGTATCTCAGTCCATGCATTACTCATCTCATGTGTATATATACTGTATTCTATTCTACTGTATCTCAGTCCATGCATTACTCATCTCATGAGTATATATACTGTATTCTACTGTATCTCAGTCTATGTATTACTCATCTCATGAGTATATATACTGTATCTCTACTGTATCTCAGTCCATGCATTACCTTATCTCATATGTATATACTGCATTCTACTTATCTCAGTCCATGTATTACCTATCTCATGAGTATATATACTGTATCTTACTGTATCTCAGTCCATGCATTACTCATCTCATGTGTATATATACTGTATTCTACTGTATCTCAGTCTATGTATTACTCATCTCATATGTATATACTGTATTCTACTGTATCTCAGTCCATGCATTATTCATCTCATGTGTATATACTGTATTCTACTGTATCTCAGTCTATGCATTACTCATCTCATGTGTATATATACTGTATTCTACTGTATCTCAGTCCATGCATTACTCATCTCATGACCCATATATACTGTATTCTATTCTACTGTATCTCAGTCTATGCATTACTCATCTCATGTGTATATATACTGTATTCTACTGTATCTCAGTCCATGCATTACTCATCTCATGTGTATATACTGTATTCTACTGTATCTCAGTCTATGTATTACTCATCTCATGTGTATATATACTGTATTCTACTGTATCTCAGTCTATGCATTACTCATCTCATGTGTATATACTGTATTCTACTGTATCTCAGTCCATGCATTACTCATCTCATGTGTATATATACTGTATTCTACTGTATCTCAGTCCATGCATTACTCATCTCATGTGTATATAGTGTATTCTACTGTATCTCAGTCCATGCCGCTCTGACATCACTCGTCCATATATGTTCCGCTGGAAAAAATGAAGAGACCACTGCCAAATGATCAGTTTCTCTATTTATAGGTGTTTTGGTACATTTCAACAACATTTCTCCCAAATTACAAATAAAAATATAGTCATTTATTTGAACAAAATGAAAACAAGTCAAAACAACAAAAAAAGATCCGGTTTTGTCAGACCTCAAACATTGCAATGAAAATAAAGTTCATATTCATATTTTGTTCACATTGTCATTTTTCATGACAGTCTGACTTTAAACGTGCTGTTTTATAAAGTATGTCCTCGTATTATTGATTTGTTATTGTTTTATTTAACCTTTATTTTACTAGGCAAGTCAGATAAGAACTAATTCTTATTTACAATGACCTCCTACAGTACATGTGACAGCCGCGCATTAGTGTGTCTGATGCTGTTGTCTATTACAATGGTAGATGACCTCTTTGGAGAATTAGTGTGTCTGATGCTGTTGTCTATTACAATGGTAGATGACCTCTTTGGAGAATTAGTGTGTCTGATGCTGTTGTCTATTACAATGGTAGATGACCTCTTTGGAGAATTAGTGTGTCTGATGCTGTTGTCTATTACAATGGTAGATGACCTCTTTGGAGAATTAGTGCCAACACTTTATAAATGGATTGCTTCTCTTTCCCTCCCGTAGATGACTTCCTAAGCAACATTCATACATCTCTCATCTAACAACTGAGAAGAGAAGGATTCAAATCAGGGAAAAAAACAATAATGCTTGAATCTCATCAGAATCCCTTTGATTAACATCTATTCATATTTCAGCACTAAGGCCCGAGGAGGTGTGGTATGTGGCCAATATACCACAGCTAAGGGCTGTTCTTAATAAGGCCCGAGGAGGTGTGGTATGTGGCCAATATACCACAGCTAAGGGCTGTTCTTAATAAGGCCCGAGGAGGTGTGGTATGTGGCCAATATACCACAGCTAAGGGCTGTTCTTAATAAGGCCCGAGGAGGTGTGGTATCTGGCCAATATACCACAGCTAAGGGCTGTTCTTAATAAGGCCCGAGGAGGTGTGGTATGTGGCCAATATACCACGGCTGAGGGCTGTTCTTAATAAGGCCCGAGGAGGTGTGGTATGTGGCCAATATACCACAGCTAAGGGCTGTTCTTAATAAGGCCCGAGGAGGTGTGGTATGTGGCCAATATACCACAGCTAAGGGCTGTTCTTAATAAGGCCCGAGGAGGTGTGGTATGTGGCCAATATACCACAGCTAAGGGCTGTTCTTAATAAGGCCCGAGGAGGTGTGGTATGTGGCCAATATACCACAGCTAAGGGCTGTTCTTAATAAGGCCCGAGGAGGTGTGGTATGTGGCCAATATACCAAAGCTAAGGGCTGTTCTTAATAAGGCCCGAGGAGGTGTGGTATGTGGCCAATATACCACGGCTGAGGGCTGTTCTTAATAAGGCCCGAGGAGGTGTGGTATGTGGCCAATATACCACAGCTAAGGGCTGTTCTTAATAAGGCCCGAGGAGGTGTGGTATGTGGCCAATATACCAAAGCTAAGGGCTGTTCTTAATAAGGCCAGAGGAGGTGTGGTATATGGCCAATATACCACGGCTGAGGGCTGTTCTTAATAAGGCCCGAGGAGGTGTGGTATGTGGCCAATATACCACAGCTAAGGGCTGTTCTTAATAAGGCCCGAGGAGGTGTGGTATGTGGCCAATATACCACAGCTAAGGGCTGTTCTTAATAAGGCCTGAGGAGGTGTGGTATGTGGCCAATATACCACAGCTAAGGGCTGTTCTTAATAAGGCCTGAGGAGGTGTGGTATGTGGCCAATATACCACAGCTAAGGCCTGCAACCCTGACTCAGTTACACGAACTCTGTCAGGAGGAATGGGACAAAATTCACCCAATTTATTGTGGGAGCTTGTGGAAGGCTACCTGAAAAGTTTGACCTAAGTTTAACATCTCTTTATATTTCAGCATTAAGGCCCGAGGAGGTGTGGTATGTGGCCAATATACCACAGCTAAGGGCTGTTCTTGAGGCATGAAAGCAATGTAGAGTATATGGCCAATATACCTTAGCCGTGGAATATTGGCCGTATACTACGAACCCCAGAGGTGCCTTATTGCTATTATAAACTGGTTACCAATGGCATTACAACAGTAAAGATAAATGTTTTGTCATACCTGTGGTTTAAATTCTGTTTTACCACAGCGGTCAGCCAATCAGCATTCAGTGTTCGAACCACCCAGTTTAAATTCATAAATAAATCCTATATTAATGTCACAAGCCACATTCACCATCAAACAGCCAATCTGTCATCACTTTTATTGAGTTCATCTGCAGAGATTCACATCTCATAACCTGTTTCTCTCTTCAGACTGATGTATCAGCATTAAAATGTGTTCATTTCTACACAAAAACTGGTCATCATCTAGAGAACAGACAGAAAGGGTGTCACTTTACAATACGGTAGACTACATGGTAACCGTCCATCCACAACCATGAGTGTTAGTCGGTCAGCAGAAGAGATGCTGGAAAAGCAACAGAGTTCTGGTTAGGAGTTACAGTAAGAGAGAGTACTCCTGTCTTAATTACACTCAGACTGTAACGGTTTTCTGTATGTGAAAGAGAGTCAGACCAAAATTGCGATCCATGTTTAATGAAACAAAGTAAACACGAATCAAATACAAAAACAATAAATGTAACATGAAAACCGAAACAGCCTAATACTGGTGCAAAGTAACACAGAGACCGGAACAAGGACAATCACCCACAAAACCCAACACCAAACAGGCTACCTAAATATGGTTCCCAATCAGAGACAATGACGAACACCTGCCTCTGATTGAGAACCATATCAGGCCAAACATAGAACTAGACAAACTAGACATGTAACATAGAATGCCCACTCAGCTCACACCCTGACCAACCAAAACATAGAAACATACAAAGC
Organism: Oncorhynchus nerka; assembly: GCF_034236695.1. Classification (NCBI taxonomy): domain Eukaryota; kingdom Metazoa; phylum Chordata; class Actinopteri; order Salmoniformes; family Salmonidae; genus Oncorhynchus; species Oncorhynchus nerka. Next base: position 1,293 of record NW_027034201.1, on the reverse strand, counting down.
AAACTATGGTCAGGGTGTGACACAGACACACTAAACGGGGTGGAAAACATGTTCCCAGTTACATTTACTCTTCATTGTAACAGTTCATTCCCTTTCACTCTTAAAAATGTAAAGAATATTCTTGTGTTGCAATACCACCTACGATGTGTGAGGTCATATCCTCTTCCACCCATCCTTTGCTATACTGTGACCAAAACAATTACACTCATCCACATGTCACTTGTTCCTCTTATCAAAGATACTCAAACCAGGCTCATCTCAGTCTTGGGTTCCATGTGTAGACTCATGCATTCCATGTCCACCCGTTATAACACCCAGAGACACTGTATGAATACTAGACTGAATAGGAGCAACCTTCAGACCAGGTGTGTTCCCTCACTGGGAATGAGAGAATGAAAGCCAGAATCCATGGAGAGGACAGAACACCAGGACTGGGAGCTGCCCTGACCTTTTCACCTTTGTGTTCAGCAACAGTTAACACAACAGACATAAACCTTTAGGATAAAGTGCATTTCTACTGGTTTTCATTAAAAATCTAAATGAAACCTTAAAGTTACAGTACCAAGGAGGAGATCAAACTCATTGGGACCTTCACAATTGATACCAAGGATGTGCTACTGTCAGACGACCTTGGTCTTCAAAGGTCAAACCAGTGTCCTAGTCCACCACTGTCCATATGGAACAGCATTGTACCATTATACCTACCAGAGGACCTTGTGCCATTCACTGCTGGGGATTTTGTTCATTATAACAGAGATGCACATCTCCAGTCCTAAAATGTTAAATTTTCAGTCTGGTTTTTATCTTATCTGATCATTACTAGGGGAAAGAACATGAGCAAACACTATAGAATGTAGAAATGTATTGTGTAGAACACAGATATGACAGTGTTATGGAGAATCATTACAACACATACTTTCTGTACCATTTGCTGAGTGGATTCTGTGGTCAATGTATGACTTCATTTGGCTCATGTATCAAGTGCTAAAGAAAAGAGAAATCTAACTGAGCACCGTGTCAGCGTTTAAAGTGTCCTCTCTCTCCTTTCTGTTTAGAAACACATGACATTCATTTACAGTCCAACTTTACTCTGTGCAACAAAAGGGCTGGATTTATAATCATGTTCACTGCTAAAGGCGGTTTGGAGGCTTTGTAGCCTAGCGGTTAGAGCGTTGGACTAGTAACCGAAAGGTTGCAAGTTCGAATCTCCGAGCTGACAAGGTACAAATCTGTCGTGCTGCCCCTGAACAAAGGAAAGGTAGAAAGGTAGTCTAGTGGTTAGAGCGTTGGACT
>NW_027034200.1:0-7565 GCF_034236695.1 Oncorhynchus nerka | reverse complement strand
GAAGATTGTGCGCTTCAGATGCGGGTTAAGATCTGAACCTCTCAACAGGGCAGTGGAAATTAAGGGAAATGTTTTTTAATAAAGCTGCAGTTTGCAGGTACCTAAAAGTGGGTATTGGGAATATCATGGTGAACCCTCAGAGTATAGAATGAGACGAATGTGTTATCAACAAATTGGTACAAAAACACTAGACCGTTCTATGCAAACTGGAATGTTGTGCCAATCTGTGACGCTGGGTAGAGATGATTGATGTTCATGGAGAGAAGCTGCTTGCTTGTTTAAGGCTAAAGTGATTTCAGAATTGGGACCAGATTTTAAGGAGTTGTTGACAATAGGGATTCAAAACATGGTGCCAAGGTTCATGGGCAGTGGGGAGCACAGAAGCGAGACCAGAGAAGTAGGGGTGGCTTGACTGTAACTCCATGATGGCCCAGGCTGGACCATCCTTGTTTTCAAATGCATAAACCCAATAAAGACATTTAGAAATATTTGTTGACCAGTAGTAGTGTAAAAATGGGAAGGCCCAGCCCGCCAGCGAGCTTGGATCTCTAGATAGACAGTACAAGTCAAAAGTTTGGACACACCTATTCATTCATGGGCTTTCTTTATTTGACTATTTTCTACATTGCAGAATAATAGTGACGACATCAAAACTATGAAATAACACATATGGAATCATGTAGTAACCAAAAAAGTGTTAAACAAATCTAAATATATTTTATATTTAAGATTCTTCAAAGTAGCCATCCTTTGCCTTGATGACAGCTTTGCACACGCTTGGCATTCTCTCAATCAGCTTCACCTGGAATGCTTTCTAAGAGTCTTGAAGGATTCGCATATGCTGAGCACTTTTTGACTACTTTTCCCTTCACTCCTGTGGTCCAACTCATCCCAAACCATGTCAATTGGGGTGAGGTCGGTTGATGTGCCCTGGAGGTGTATTCGGTCATTGTCCTGTTGAAAAACAAATGATAGACCCACTAGCGCAAACCAGATGGGATGGCGTATTGCTGCAGAATGCTGTGGTAGCCATGCTGGTTAAGTGTGCCTTGAATTCTAAATGAATCACTGATAGTGTCACCAGCAAAGCACCCCCACCCATCACACCTCCTCCATGAGAAGCTGATTGAGAGAATGCCAAGCGTGTGCAAAAGCTGTCATCAAGGCAAAGGATGGCTACTTATTGAGATGGCCACCCGTCATGCGTTCCTAGGAAACTATGCAGTTTTTTGTTTTACTTGGTTATTTATTAGTACCCCAGGTCATCTTAGGTTTCATTACATACAGTCGAGAAGAACTACTGAATATAAGATCAGCGTCAACTCACCATCAGTACGACCAAGAATATGTTTTCCTTGACGCGGATCCTGTATTCTGCCTTACAAACAGGACAACGGAATGGATCGCATGCAGCGACAAGGAAACGACTCCGAAAAGAGGGAAACGAGGCGGTGTTCTGGTCAGACTAAAAAGGGCACATCGCGCACCACTCCCCAGCATTCTTCTTGCCAATGTCCAGTCTCTTGACAACAAGGTTGACGAAATCCGAAAGGGTAGTGCATTCAGAGGACATCAGAACTGCAACGTTCTCTGCTTCACGGAAACATGGCTTACTGGGAAGACGCTATCCGATGCGGTGCAGCCAACGGGTTTCTCACGCATCGCGCCGCAGAAAACAAACATCTTTCTGGTAAGAAGAGTGGCGGGGCGTATGCCTCATGACTAACGAGATGGTGTGATGAAGGACATACAGGAACTCAAATCCTTCTGTTCACCTGATTTAGAATTCCTCACAATCAAATGTAGACCGCATTATCTTCCAAGAGATTCTCTTCGATTATAATCACAGCCGTATATATCCCCCAAGCAGACACATCGATGGCTCTGAACGAACTTTATTTAACTCTTTGCAAACTGGAAACCATTTATCCGGAGGCTGCATTCATTGTGGCTGGGGATTTTAACAAAGCTAATCTGAAAACAAGACTCCCTAAATTTTATCAGCATATCGATTGCGCAACCAGGGGTGGTAAAACCTTGGATCATTGTTACCTAACTTCCGCGACATATAAGGCCCTGCCCCGCCCTCCTTTCGGAAAAGCTGACCACGACTCCATTTTGCTGATCCCTGCCTACAGGCAGAAACTAAAACAAGAGGCTCCCACGCTGAGGTCTGTCCAACGCCAGTCAGACCAAGCTGACTCCACACTCCAAGACTGCTTCCATCACGTGGACTGGGACATGTTTCTCAGACAAGGTCAGATGGAAATATTGACGAATACGCTGATTCGGTGTGCGAGTTCATTAGAACGTGCGTCGAAGATGTCGTTCCCATAGCAACGATAAAAACATTCCCAAACCAGAAACCGTGGATTGATGGCAGCATTCGCGTGAAACTGGAAACGCGAACCACTGCTTTTAATCAGGGCAAGGTGTCTGGTAACATGTCCGAATATAAACAATGCAGCTATTCCCTCCGCAAGGCTATTAAACAAGCTAAGCGTCAGTACAGAGACAAAGTGGAATCTCAATTCAATGGCTCAGACACAAGAGGCATGTGGCAGGGTCTACAGTCAATCACGGACTACAAGAAGAAACCAAGCCCAGTCACGGACCAGGATGTCTTGCTCCCAGGCAGACTAAATAACTTTTGCCCGCTTTGAGGACAATACAGTGCCACTGATTACGGCCTGCAACGAAAACATGCGGTCTCTCCTTCACTGCAGCCGAGGTGATAAGACACCCTAGACCCACTCCAATTTGCTTACCGCCCAAATAGGTCCACAGACGATGCAATCTCAACCACACTGCACACTGCCCTAACCCACCTGGACAAAGGAATACCCTGTGAGAATGCTGTTCACTCGACTACAGCTCGGCATTCAACACCATAGTACCCTCCAAGCTCGTCATCAAGCTCGAGACCCTGGGTCTCGACCCGCCCTGTGCAACTGGGTACTGGACTTCTGACGGGCCGCCCCAGGTGGTGAGGGTAGGCAACAACATCTCCTCCCCGCTGATCCTCAACACGGGGCCCCACAAGGGTGCGTTCTGAGCCCTCTCCTGTACTCCCTGTTCACCCACGACTGCGTGGCCACGCACGCCTCCAACTCAATCATCAAGTTTATGGACGACCCACAACAGTGGTAGGCTTGATTACCAACAACGACGAGACGGCCTACAGGGAGGAGGTGAGGGCCCTCGGAGTGTGGTGTCAGGAAAATAACCTCACACTCAACGTCAACAAAACTAAGGAGATGATTGTGGACTTCAGGAAACAGCAGAGGGAACACCCCCCTATCCACATCGATGGAACAGTAGTGGAGAGGGTAGCAAGTTTTAAGTTCCTCGGCATACACATCACAGACAAACTGAATTGGTCCACTCACACTGACAGCGTGGTGAAGAAGGCGCAGCAGCGCCTCTTCAACCTCAGGAGGCTGAAGAAATTCGGCTTGTCACCAAAAGCACTCACAAACTTCTACAGATGCACAATCGAGGCATCCTGGGCTGTATCACCGCCTGGTACGGCAACTGCTCCGCCCTCAACCGTAAGGCTCTCCAGAGGGTAGTGAGGTCCGCACAACGCATCACCGGGGGCAAACTACCTGCCCTCCAGGACACCTACACCACCCAATGTTACAGGAAGGCCATAAAGATCATCAAGGACATCAACCACCCGAACCACTGCCTGTTCACCCCGCTATCATCCAGAAGGCGAGGTCAGTACAGGTGCATCAAAGCTGGGACCGAGAGACTGAAAAACAGCTTCTATCTCAAGGCCATCAGACTGTTAAACAGCCACCACTAACATTGAGTGGCTGCTGCCAACACACTGTCATTAACACTGACCCAACTCCAGCCACTTTAATAATGGGAATTGATGGGAAATGATGTAAATATATCACTAGCCACTTTAAACAATGCTACCTTTTATAATGTTACTTACCCTACATTATTCATCTCATATGCATACGTATATACTGTACTCTAGATCATCGACTGCATCCTTATGTCACTAGCCACTTTAACTATGCCACTTTGTTTACTTTGTCTACATACTCATCTCATATGTATATACTGTACTCGATACCATCTACTGTATGCTGCTCTGTACCATCACTCATTCATATATCCTTATGTACATATTCCTTATCCCCTTACACTGTGTATAAGACAGTAGTTTTGGAATTGTTAGTTAGATTACTTGTTGGTTATCACTGCATTGTCGGAACTAGAAGCACAAGCATTTCGCTACACTCGCATTAACATCTGCTAACCATGTGTATGTGACAAATAAAATTTGATTTGATTTGATTTGCTTCGCGGTGGGAACCACACATGCGGAGATCCTCCGTTCACCTACTCTGCGTCTCACAAAGACAAGGCGGTTATAACCAAAAATCTCAAATTTGGACTCATCAGACCAAAGGACAGATTTCCACCAGTCTAATGTCCATTGCTCATGTTTCTTGGCCCAAGCAAGTCTCTTCTTATTATTGGTGTGCTTTAGTAGTGGTTTCTTTGAAGCAATTTGACCACAAACGCCTGATTCATGTAGTCTCCTCTGAACGGTTGATGTTGAGATGTGTCTGTTACTTGAACTCTGTGAAGCATTTATTTGGGCTGCAATTTCTGAGTCTGGTAACTCTAATGACCTTATCCTCTGCAGCAGAGGTAACTCTGGGTCTTCCTTTCCTGTGGCGGTCTTCATGAGAGCCAGTTTCATCGTAGTGCTTGGTGGTTTTTGCGACTGCACTTGAAGAAATGTTCAAAGTTCTTGAAATGTTCCATATTGACTGACCTTCATGTCTTAAAGTAATGATGTAATGTCATTTTTCTTTGCTTATTTGAGCTGTACTTGCTATAATATGGACTTGGTCTTTTACCAAATATGCCTATCTTTTGTATAACAGCCCTACCATGTCACAACACAACTCATTGGCCCAAACGCATTAAGAAGGAAAGAAATTCCACAAATTAACTTTTAACAAGGAACACCTGTTAATTGAAATGCATCCCAGGTGACTACTTCATGAAGCTGTTGAGAGAATGCAAGAGTGTGCAAAGTTGTGATCAAAGTCAAAGGCTAGCTACTTTGAAGAATCTCAAGTATAAAATATATTTTGATTTGTTTAACTTGATACACCCATCCCGTTAGCGGGATCATTTCGTCAACATCCGCTAAATTGCAGAGCGTAAATTCAAATTAATTTACAAAAATATTTAATTACATGTGCAATATAGCAAAACATAGCTTAGCTTGTTGTTAATCCACCTGGCGTGTCAAATTTAAAAAAAAGCTTTACAGCAAAAAGCTAACCAAGCGTTTATGTTAGGACATCTCTCTCAGCAGACAAAACATTACAAACAGCTAGCAGCAAAGTAGATTGGTCACAAAAGTCAGAAAAGCAATAAAATGAATCGCTTACCTTTGATGATCTTTGGATGTTTGCACTCACGAGACTCCCAGTTACACAATAAATGTTCCTTTTGTTCAATAAAGATTATTTTTATATCCAAAAACCTCCATTTGGTTGGCGAGTTTTGTTCAGAAATCCACAGGCTCGTGCAGGTCATGACGGGCAGACGAAAATTCCAAATAGTATCCGTAAATTTCGTAGAAACATGTCAAGCGTTTTTTATAATCAATCCTTAGGTTGTTTTTATAATAAATAATCGATAATATTTCAACCGGACTGTAGCTTTCTCAATAGGAGAGAGAGAGAAAATGTCTGCTCGAAGCTGTTGCGCATGCAAAACTCTGCTGGCACCCAGCCATCCACTGACGCGCGATGTGATAGTTCTCGCTCATTTTTCAGAATAAAAGCCTGAAACTATGTCTAAAGACTGTTCACACCATGTGGAAGCCATAGAGAAATGAATCTGGTTAATATCCTTTAAATGGAGGAAGGCATGCAATGGAACAGAGAGGTTTCAGGACAAACAGCACTTCCTGGTGGATTTTCCTCAGGTTTTCGCCTGCAATGTCAGTTTTGTTATACTCACAGACAATATTTTGACAGTTTTGCAAACTTTAGAGTATTTTCTATCCTAATTTGACAATTATATGCATATTCTAGATTCTGGGCCTGAGAAATAGGATGTTTCATTTGGGTACCTTTTGATTACTACATGATTCCATATGTAGAAAATAGTAAAATAAAGAAAAACCCTTGTATGACTAGGGTGTGTCAAACTTTTGACTGTTACTGTACCTTTCTCATTCGTGGATTTGACTTATTCAAATGAAGTTGGAAAGCAGTTCTCCAGTTGTTTGAGCATCGACTTTGAATCATTTGGAATAAGTACAAAAACCTAGAGTAGTACAGTCATTTAACAGAATTAATGCGGCCTGCTAATGAAATGAGAAGAGACGACCACCTTATGAAATCCTGCTTAGTGCGCTTCAGGAGTGTTTTGAAGTTATGTTTAAAGCCTTAAATGAGCGTGTGACCTTTATCCTCAAATATGTAAAGACCTGATGCTCCACCTTAAATGGGAAATTGGCATATCCAATACCTTCTGCTAACTGATTAATGGGGAGCAGCACACTTTTTGTTAGGTTTAACTTATAACCAGAGAATGTCCCAAAACCTTGTAGCATGTCCAAGAGATAGGGTATATACTCCACAGAGTTAGAGATGTGTAAAAGAAGATTGTCTGCATACAAGGACACTTTGTGAGTTATGTCGCCCCTTAGTATTCCCTTAATCCTCTCCTCCGCCCGCAGTGCGATAGCAAGAGGTTCAATAGCCATATTCATTTGGAAAGAGGATAAACAACAAGTCTGCCTGGCCCCTCTATGGAGAGGGAAGTAGCTGGAGGTAACATTGTTGGTGCGAACAGAAGGCCCTGGGGATGAGTAAAAAATCTTAATCCTGGAAAGGAATGATTGGCCAAACCAAAATCTCTCTAGTACTGTAAATAGATATTCCCACTCAACCCGGTCGGAAGCCTTCTCAGCATCAAGAGAGATGACGACCTCTGGCTGTTGAGTCGAGTGGGCAGAATAGAGAACATTAAATAACCTGCTCATATTATAGAAAGATAAATCAGAGTTAATTACCTCAACTAACCGGTGCCCCCGTGACTCTGTACCAGTACCCCCTGTATATAACCTCGCTATTGTTATATTACTGCTGCTCTTTAATAATTTGTTACTTTTATTTTTTATTTTGGTATTTTTCTTAAAACTGCATTGTTGGTTAATGGCTTGCAAGTAAGCATTTCACTGTAAGGTCTACCTACACCTGTTGTATTCGGCGCATGTGACAAATACAATTTGATTTGATTTGAATTAATTATATTAGGCATCACTTAGTGAGAATTTTATAATCGGAGCACAAGAAGCTTATAGGGCGGTATGAGCCACAGTCTAGGGGATTATTGTCCTTTTTAAGCAAAACCGAAATAGTCGCCTGGGTAAGTGTCTGGGGCAGTTTCTAATTAGAAACAATTTCATTGTACATTGATCTAAGGATAGGGGATAGTTTGGAGGAGAATGCTTTATACAATTCAATAGGGAAGCCATCAGGCCCAGGACCTTTACCACTCTGCATGGA
>NW_027034199.1:0-7558 GCF_034236695.1 Oncorhynchus nerka | reverse complement strand
ACTAATACATACACCAAGTCACTTTGGCTCTGTCATAACCTCATGGTCTCTCCTATCATTGCTATGCAGACGACACACAATTAATCTTCTCCTTCCCTTCTGATGACCAGGTGGCTAATCGCATCTCTGCATGTCTGGCAGACATATCAGTGTGGATGACGGATCACCACCTCAAGCTGAACCTCGGCAAGACGGAGCTGCTCTTCCTCCCGGGGAAGGACTGCCTGTCCATGATCTCGCCATCACGGTTGACAACTCCATTGTGTCCTCCTCCCAGAGCGCTAAGAACCTTGGCGTGATCCTGACAACACCCTGTCGTTCTCAACTAACATCAAGGCGGTGGCCCGTTCTGTAGGTTCATGCCTACAACATCCGCAGAGTACGACCCCGTCCTCACAGGAAGCAGCGCAGGTCCTAATCCAGGCACTGTCATCTCCCGTCTGGATTACTGCAACCTCGCAGTTGGCTGGGCTCCCTGCCTGTGCCATTAAACCCCTACAACTCATCCAGAACGCCGCAGCCCGTCTGGTGTTCAACCTTCCCAAGTTCTCTCACGTCACTCCGCTCCTCCGGGGCCTCTCCACTGGCTTCCAGTTGAAGCTCGCATCCGCTACAAGACCATGGTGCTTGCTCCACGAGCTGTGAGGGAACGGCACCTCAGTACCTCCAGGCTCTGATCAGGCCCCACACTCCAAAACAAGGGCACTGCGCTCATCCACCTCCTGGCCTGCTCGCCTCCCTACCACTGGGAGGAAGTACAGTTCCTGCGCAGCCCAGTCAAAACTGTTCGCTGCTCTGGCCCCCCAATGGTGGAACAAACTCCCTCACGACGCCAGGACAGCGGAGTCAATCACCACCTTCCGGAGACACCTGAAACCCCACCTCTTTCAGGAATACCTAGGATAGGATAAAGTAATCCTTCACCCCCTTAAAAGATTTAGATGCACTATTGTAAAGTGGCTGTTCCACTGGATGTCTTAAGGTGAACGCACCAATTTGTAAGTCGCTCTGGATAAGAGCGTCTGCTAAATGACTTAAATGTAAATGTAATGTAAATGAATCCAATGAACTGAGCAGGCTGGGCTGACATGCTTACAGAATTGCTAGGACTTTCTAAATATGAGCATGCATTTATAAGATTGTGCTGTTATTTATTTCTATTAATACGATTTATTACTGTTACATTTTATTTTTTTCTGACTGTTTTCCATGTTATTTGGTTAGTTCTCTAAAGCATCCTCATAGATATTTATGTTATAATGGGACTGCCCATATTTCCCTCTGGCCAACGCCAATTGGCGGCCAAGGGTTTGCCTTAGAACGCAAAGGTGCGTCATGAGTCAGGGAGATGGTCTGATGGTCTTAGTGACAACAGACCTAGATATGGGGGGGAGGTTTTAGTGGGTGGAATATTAGGACAATTGGAGGTTTACAAAGTTGCAGCTACAGTATGCTTAACAGTGCACATTATTATGGTACAGGTATATGGACACTTAATCATCATGGTGCTTTTTAATGGTACGTTTATAAACATTGGTTGTGGTAAGTATAATTGAAACTTGGGTATCATTATGGTAAGTGGGGAAATAAGTATAGCAAGTTATAATTGTAACGGCTTAGCAGATTGTAAAAAAATAGACATTTTTACTTGGCTAAAAAATAAAGAATATAATGTCTATTGTTTACAGGGAACTCATTCTACAAATATAGATGAGGTTGGGTGGAAAAAGGACTAGGAGGAGAAATAGATTTTTGTCATGTGCAAAGAAACTCAAAAAAGGGTGATTATACTAATTAATGCAAATTTTTATCCGATTGTGCAAACTGTGCAAACAGATCAACAAGGAAGATGGATTATTTTAAATATGCTATTGGACCAAAAAACAGATCTGGATAATTAATCTATATGGGACAGATAATGATGATCCACACTTCTTCAAAAAAAAAAGCTCAAAAGCAACAAAATAATCTATTATTATGGTGGGAGATTATATTACGGCTTAAAGTACCTCAATGGATCGTAAAGGAAATCATTCTACAAACTATCACCCTCAAGCACTTAAGGAGATCATAAATATCATGGATACATTAGAACTAGTGGATATATGGAGGTTGAAACCCTGATCTAGTGAGACATACATGTAGGTGGCTTAATCAAGCTATTCATCTTGATTACTTCCTATTCTTGTTCTTGCTGGCATCAAACGTTTTTTAAAGTATTAATAGGAGACCGGATGCGATCGGACCACCATCTAATTGTCCTCCATATAACTCTTACTGAATTTCCACGTGGACTGGGATATTGGACATTTTATCAAAGCCTATTGGATGACAATTTGTTCTCAACTAAGGCAAAATAATTCATAATTGACATTTTTTTGTACAGCGTAGGTACAACAGATCCTCTTATTGTATGGGACACTTTCAAATGTACGTTTAGAGGCCATTCAATAGAATACTCATCATTAAAACAAAATACATTTAGGTCAAAAGAGATTAGGCTAATAAAGGAAATAGAGGAAGTAACAGCGCAGGTAGATGGTAATGGAAACTGTACTATAGAGGCACAAAATAGGTTAGAGGAAAAAACAAAAATAAATGGAGGTACTTATTCAAGAACGATAAAGTGTAATATATTACAAAAATAAAGCGAATTGAATGGAAAATTGTGAAAATGCCCCAAATTTTTCTGGAATATTCAACATAGAAATTCTACCAAAAATAATTTACAGAAACTTTTTACAAATGGAATTATATTTTGAAAAAGATTTTAAGCATATGTTTTCTTTTCAGCCTCTTCAATTTCCACTGAATTTTTTTATTTTATTTATTTCACCTTTATTTAACCAGGTAAGCAAGTTGAGAACAAGTTCTCATTTACAATTGCGACCTGGCCAAGATAAAGCAAAGCAGTTCGACACATACAACGACACAGAGTTACACATGGAGTAAAACAAACATACAGTCAATAATACAGTAAAAAAAACAAACAAAAAAAACAAGTCTATATACAATGTGAGCAAATTAGGTGAGAATGGAGGTAAAGGCAAAAAAGGCCATGGTGGCAAAGTAAATACAATATAGCAAGTAAAACACTGGAATGGTAGTTTTGCAATGGAAGAATGTGCAAAGTAGAAATAAAAATAATGGGGTGGAAAGGAGCAAAATAAATAAATAAATTAAATACAGTTGGGAAAGAGGTAGTTGTTTGGGCTAAATTATAGGTGGGCTATGTACAGGTGCAGTAATCTGTAAGATGCTCTGACAGTTGGTGCTTAAAGCTAGTGAGGGAGATAAGTGTTTCCAATTTAAGAGATTTTTGTAGTTCGTTCCAGTCATTGGCAGCAGAGAACTGGAAGGAGAGGCGGCCAAAGAAAGAATTGGTTTTGGGGGTGACTAGAGAGATATACCTGCTGGAGCGTGTGCTACAGGTGGGAGATGCTATGGTGACCAGCGAGCTGAGATAAGGGGGGACTTTACCTAGCAGGGTCTTGTAGATGACATGGAGCCAGTGGGTTTGGCGGCGGTATGAAGCGAGGGCCAGCCAACGAGAGCGTACAGGTCGCAATGGTGGGTAGTATATGGGGCTTTGGTGACAAAACGGATAGCACTGTGATAGACTGCATCCAATTTGTTGAGTAGGGTATTGGAGGCTATTTTGTAAATGACATCGCAAAGTCGAGGATTGGTAGGATGGTCAATTTTACAAGGGTATGTTTGGCAGCATGAGTGAAGGATGCTTTGTTGCGAAATAGGAAGCCAATTCTAGATTTAACTTTGGATTGGAGATGTTTGATATGGGTCTGGAAGGAGAGTTTACAGTCTAACCAGACACCTAAGTATTTGTAGTTGTCCACGTTTTCTAAGTCAGAGCCGTCCAGAGTAGTGATGTTGGACAGGCGGGTAGGTGCAGGTAGCGATCGGTTGAAGAGCATGCATTTAGTTTTACTTGTATTTAAGAGCAATTGGAGGCCACGGAAGGAGAGTTGTATGGCATTGAAGCTTGCCTGGAGGGTTGTTAACACAGTGTCCAAAGAAGGCCCGAAGTATACAGAATGGTGTCGTCTGCGAGAGGTGGATCAGAGACTCACCAGCAGCAAGAGCGACCTCATTGATGTATACAGAGAAGAGAGTCGGTCCAAGAATTGAACCCTGTGGCACCCCATAGAGACTGCCAGAGGTCCGGACAGCAGACCCTCCGATTTGACACACTGAACTCTATCAGAGAAGTAGTTGGTGAACCAGGCGAGGCAATCATTTGAGAAACCAAGGCTGTCGAGTCTGCCGATGAGGATGTGGTGGTTGACAGAGTCGAAAGCCTTGGCCAGATCAATGAATACGGCTGCACAGTAATGTTTCTTATCGATGGCGGTTAAGATATCGTTTAGGACCTGAGCGTGGCTGAGGTGCACCCATGACCAGCTCTGAAACCAGATTGCATAGCAGAGAAGGTATGGTGAGATTCGAAATGGTCGGTAATCTGTTTGTTGACTTGGCTTTCAAGACCTTAGAAAGGCATGGTAGGATAGATATAGGTCTGTAGCAGTTTGGGTCAAGAGTGTCCCCCTTTGAAGAGGGGGATGACCGCAGCTGCTTTCCAATCTTTGGGAATCTCAGATGACACGAAGAGAGGTTGAACAGGCTAGTAATAGGGGTGGCAACAATTTCGGCAGATAATTTTAGAAAGAAAGGGTCCAGATTGTCTGTCGGCTGATTTGTAGGGGTCCAGATTTTCAGCTCTTTCAGAACTTCAGCTGAATGGATTTGGGAGAAGGAGAAATGGGGAAGGCTTCGGCGAGTTGCTGTTGGGGGTGCAGTGCTGTTGACCGGGGTAGGAGTTGCCAGGTGGAAAGCATGGCCAGCCGTAGAAAATGCTTATTGAAATTCTCAATTATGGTGGATTTATCAGTGGTGACAGTGTTTCCTATCTTCAGTGCAGTGGGCAGCTGGGAGGAGGTGTTCTTATTCTCCATGGACTTTACAGTGTCCCAGAACTTTTTAGAGTTAGTGTTGCAGGAAGCAAATTTCTGCTTGAAAAAGCTAGCCTTGGCTTTTCTAACTGCCTGTGTATAACGGTTTCTAGCTTCCCTGAACAGCTGCATATCACGGGGCTGTTCGATGCTAATGCAGAACGCCATAGGATGTTTTTGTGTTGGTTAAGGGCAGTCAGGTCTGGGGAGAACCAAGGGCTATATCTGTTCCTGGTTCTAATTTTCTTGAATGGGGCATGTTTATTTAAGATTGTTAGGAAGGCATTTAAAAAAATATCCAGGCATCCTCTACTGATGGGATGAGATCAATATCCTTCCAGGACACCCCGGCCAGGTCGATTAGAAAGGCCTGCTCGCTGAAGTGTTTCAGGGAGCGTTTTACAGTGATGAGTGGAGGTCGTTTGACCGCTGACCCATTACGGATGCAGGCAATGAGGCAGTGATCGCTGAGATCTTGGTTGAAGACAGCAGAGGTGTATTTAGAGGGGAAGTTGGTTAGGATGATATCTATGAGGGTGCCCGTGTTTAAGGCTTTGGGGGTACCTGGTAGGTTCATTGATAATTTGTGTGAGATTGAGGGCATCAAGTTTAGATTGTAGGATGGCTGGGGTGTTAAGCATGTTCCAGTTTAGGTCGCCTAGCAGCACGAGCTCTGAAGATAGATGGGGGCAATCAGTTCACATATGGTGTCCAGAGCACAGCTGGGAGCAGAGGGTGGTCTATAGCAGGCGGCAACGGTGAGAGACTTGTTTTTAGAGAGGTGGATTTTTAAAAGTAGAAGTTCAAATTGTTTGGGTACAGACCTGGATAGTAGGACAGAACTCTGCAGGCTATCTTTGCAGTAGATTGCAACACCGCCCCCTTTGGCAGTTCTATCTTGTCTGAAAATGTTGTAGTTTGGAATTAAAATTTCTGAATTTTTGGTGGTCTTCCTAAGCCAGGATTCAGACACAGCTAGAACATCCGGGTTGGCAGAGTGTGCTAAAGCAGTGAAAAGAACAAACTTAGGGAGGAGGCTTCTAATGTTAACATGCATGAAACCAAGGCTATTACGGTTACAGAAGTCATCAAAAGAGAGCGCCTGGGGAATAGGAGTGGAGCTAGGCACTGCAGGGCCTGGATTCACCTCTACATCGCCAGAGGAACATAGGAGGAGAAAGAATAAGGGTACGGCTAAAAGCAATAAGAATTGGTCGTCTAGAACGTCTGGAACAGAGAGTAAAAGGAGGTTTCTGGGGGCGATAAAATAGCATCAAGGTATAATGTACAGACAAAGGTATGGTAGGATGTGAATACAGTGGAGGTAAACCTAGGTATTGAGTGATGAAGAGAGAGATATTGTCTCTAGAAACATCATTGAAACCAGGAGATGTCATTGCATGTGTGGGTGGTGGAACTAATAAGTTGGATAAGGTATAGTGAGCAGGACTAGAGGCTCTACAGTGAAATAAGCCAATAAACACTAACCAGAACAGCAATGGACAAGACATATTGACATTAAGGAGAGGCATCCTTAGTCGAGTGATCAAAAGGGTCCAGGGAGTGGAGAGGTTGGTTTGGGGGTCACGGCGATTTAGACAGCTAGCCAGGACATCGGTAGCAAGCTAGCATAGGATGGAGGTCTGTTGTTAGCCACCTCTTGCGTTCCGTCAGTAGATTAGTGGAGTTCCGTGTTGTAGAGGGGATTAGTCCAAATCACACAACAACAAAAAATAAAAACAATAGATATAGTTATAGAGGCCCAAGAAGAAACATAATAATAATAAAAATAAATAAATTGTCCGATTGTCTATTCTGAGAGCATCCGGTAAGACAGCTAACGGTTAGCAGGCCGCAGATGGGCATTCAGGTAACGTCGCGACGGAGGAGCCAGCCGGATCTCCTTCGGGTAGATAACGCCGGCAGTCCAGTTGTGAAGGCCCGGAGGGGCTCCGCGTAGGCAGTAAAACGGGTCCGGATAGGTGACTGCAGCCCAGGAGTGATTGACGGAGCTCAGGAGTGGTTGACGGAGCTAGCTAGCTCCGGGAGTAATTGATGTTTGCTCCGGAATCGACGAAAGCAGATAGACACACGGATAGCAGCCAGCTAGCTGTGAGATCCGGGAGTGAATGTCCAGAGAGCAGTTGAAATCCAGGGACATGGAGAGAAAAAAATCGGTCCGGTATGTTCCGTTCCGAGGCGCGCTCGCGTACAAAACTGGCGATAGATTTTAGAGTTAAAGGATAGCTGATGACCACAAACCGTGGTTAGCTGAATACGAACGAGTTGCCAGTAAAGAAGCTAACTAGCTTCTGATTAGCTTCTGGCTAGCTCCTGGCAGCTTCTGGCTAGCTTCTTGGAGTTTCTGGCTAGCTTCTGGCTAGCTTCTTGGAGGATTGCAGATTTGATTGCAGATTTGAGGTAAATAATACGTATTTATACATATCAATTGGTGAGGCAGGTTGCAGGAGAGTGTATTGAAGATGAGTTGATGGAAAATAAAAATAAAATGGATGTGAAAAAAAAGTTGTAAATATATATATATACACGACACGACAAGACGAGGACAAAGACGTCTGAACTGCTAT
>NW_027034198.1:0-7554 GCF_034236695.1 Oncorhynchus nerka | reverse complement strand
CTCTCTCTCTGTACATAGTTCTCTCTCACTCTGTACATTTCTTCTCTGTACATAGTTCTCTCTCTGTACATAGTTCTCTCTACATAGTTCTCTCTCTCTCTGTACATGTTCTCTCTCCTCTCTGTACATAGTTCTCTCTCTCTCTGTACATAGTTCTCTCTGTCTTTCTCTCTCTGTACATAGTTCTCTCTCTCTCTCTGTACATAGTGCTCTTCTCTCTCTGTACATAGTTCCCCTCCTCTATCATAGTTCTCTCCTCTCTCGTACATAGTTCTCTCTCTCTCTCTGTACATAGTTCTCGCTCTCTGTACATAGTTCTCTCTCCTCTCTGTACATAGTTCTCTCTCTCTCTCTACATAGTTCTCTCTCTCTGTACATAGTTCTCTCTCTCTGTGTACATAGTGCTCTCTCTGTACATGGTTCTCTCTCTCTGTGCATAGTTCTCTCTCTGTGCATAGTTCTCTCTCTCTCTCTGTACATAGTTCTCTCTCTCTCTCTGTACACATAGTTCTCTCTCTCTGTACATAGTTCTCTCTCTCTCTACATAGTTCTCTCTCCATAGTTCTCTCTCTCTCTACATAGTTCTTTCTCTCTCTGTACATAGTTCTCTCTCTCTCTCTACATAGTTATCTCTCTCTATGCATAGTTCTCTCTCTCTCTCTACATAGTTCTCTCTCTCTCCCTCACCGTTCTCTCTCTCTCTCTGTACCGTTCTCTCTCTCTCTACATGGTTCATCTCCTCTCCTCTCTCTGCCACAGATTCTCTCTGTACATAGTTCTCTCTCTCTCTCTGTACATAGTTCTCTCTCTCTGTACATAGTTCTCTCTCTCTGTGCATAGTTCTCTCTCTCTGCATAGTTCTCTCTCTCTCTCTCTACATAGTTCTCTCTCTCTCTGTACATAGTTCTCTCTCTCTGTACATAGTTCTCTCTCTCTGTACATAGTTCTCTCTCTCTCTGTACATAGTTCTCTCTCTCTCTCTGTACATAGTTCTCTCTCTCTCTCTGTACATAGTTCTCTCTCTCTCTCTGTACATAGTTCTCTCTCTCTCTCTCTGTACATAGTTCTCTCTCTCCTCTCTGTACATAGTTCTCTCTCTCTCTTATAGTTCTCTCTGGCTCTCTCTCTCTCTGTACATAGTTCTCTCTCTCTCTCTCTACATAGTTCTCTCTCTCTCTCTGTACATAGTTCTCTCTCTCTCTCTGTACATAGTTCTCTCTCTCTCTCTGTACATAGTTCTCTCTCTCTCTCTGTACATAGTTCTCTCTCTCTCTGTACATAGTTCTCTCTCTCTCTCTGTACATAGTTCTCTCTCTCTGTACATAGTTCTCTCTCTCTCTCTGTACATAGTTCTCACTCTCTGTACATAGTTCTCTCTCTCTGTACATAGTTCTCTCTCTCTCTGTACATAGTTCTCTCTCTCTCTCTGTACATAGTTCTCTCTCTCTCTGTACATAGTTCTCTCTCTCTCTGTACATAGTTCTCTCTCCTCTGTACATAGTTCTCTCTCTCTCTACATAGTTCTCTCTCTCTCTGTACATAGTTCTCTCTCTCTCTACATAGTTCTCTCTCTCTCTCTACATAGTTCTCTCTCTCTCTCTACATAGTTCTCTCTCTCTCTGTACATAGTTCTCTCTCTCTCTCTCTGTACATAGTTCTCTCTCTGCATAGTTTCTCTCTCTCTGTACATAGTTCTCTCTCTCTCTGTACATAGTTCTCTTCTCTCTCTGTACATAGTTCTCCTCTCTCTGTACATAGTTCTCTCTCTCTCTCTACATAGTTCTCTCTCTCTCTGTACATAGTTCTCTCTCTCTGCATAGTTCTCTCTCTCATAGTTCTCTCTCTCTCTCTGTACATAGTCTCTCTCTCTCTCTGTACATAGTTCTCTCTCTCTCTGTACATAGTTCTCCCTCTCTCTGTACATAGTTCTCTCTCTCTCTCTGTACATAGTTCTCTCTCTCTCTGTACATAGTTCTCTCTCTCTGTACATAGTTCTCTCTCTCTCTGTACATAGTTCTCTTCTCTCTCTGTACATAGTTCTCACTCTCTGTACATAGTTCTCTCTCTCTGTACATAGTTCTCTCTCTCTCTGTACATAGTTCTCTCTCTCTGTACATAGTTCTCACTCTCTGTACATAGTTCTCTCTCTCTGTACATAGTTCTCTCTCTCTCTCTGTACATAGTTCTCTCTCTGTACATAGTTCTCTCTCTGTACATAGTTCTCTCTCTCTGTACATAGTTCTCTCTCTCTGTACATAGTTCTCTCTCTCTGTACATAGTTCTCTCTCTCTCTCTGTACATAGTTCTCTCTCTCTCTGTACATAGTTCTCTCTCTCTCTGTACATAGTTCTCTCTCTCTCTGTACATAGTTCTCTCTCTCTCTGTACATAGTTCTCTCTCTCTCTCTACATAGTTCTCTCTCTCTCTGTACATAGTTCTCTCTCTCTCTGTACATAGTTCTCTCTCTCTGTACATAGTTCTCTCTCTCTGTACATAGTTCTCTCTCTCTGTACATAGTTCTCTCTCTCTGTACATAGTTCTCTCTCTCTCTGTACATAGTTCTCTCTCTCTCTGTACATAGTTCTCTCTCTCTGTACATAGTTCTCTCTCTCTGTACATAGTTCTCTCTCTCTCTGTACATAGTTCTCTCTCTCTCTGTACATAGTTCTCTCTCTCTCTGTACATAGTTCTCTCTCTCTCTCTGTACATAGTTCTCTCTCTCTCTGTACATAGTTCTCTCTCTCTCTGTACATAGTTCTCTCTCTCTCTCTGTACATAGTTCTCTCTCTCTGTACATAGTTCTCTCTCTCTCTGTACATAGTTCTCTCTCTCTCTGTACATAGTTCTCTCTCTCTCTGTACATAGTTCTCTCTCTCTCGTACATAGTTCTCTCTCTCTCGTACATAGTTCTCTCTCTCTCTGTACATAGTTCTCTCTCTCTCTGTACATAGTTCTCTCTCCTCTCTGTACATAGTTCTCTCTCTCTCTCTGTACATATCTCTCTCGTCTCTCTCTCTCTGTACATAGTTCTCTCTCTCTGTACATAGTTCTCTCTCTCTCTGTACATAGTTCTCTCTCTCTCTCTGTACATAGTTCTCTCTCTCTCTGTACATAGTTCTCTCTCTCTCTGTACATAGTTCTCTCTCTCTCTCTGTACATAGTTCTCTCTCTCTCTGTACATAGTTCTCTCTCTCTGTACATAGTTCTCTTCTCTCTCTGTACATAGTTCTCTCTCTCTCTGTACATAGTTCTCTCTCTCTCTCTGTACATAGTTCTCTCTCTCTCTGTACATAGTTCTCTCTCTCTCTGTACATAGTTCTCTCTCTCTGTACATAGTTCTCTCTCTCTCTGTACATAGTTCTCTCTCTCTGTACATAGTTCTCTCTCTCTCTGTACATAGTTCTCTCTCTCTCTCTGTACATAGTTCTCTCTCTCTGTACATAGTTCTCTCTCTCTCTGTACATAGTTCTCTCTCTCTCTGTACATAGTTCTCTCTCTCTGTACATAGTTCTCTCTCTCTCTGTACATAGTTCTCTCTCTGTACATAGTTCTCTCTCTCTGTACATAGTTCTCTCTCTCTGTACATAGTTCTCTCTCTCTCTGTACATAGTTCTCCTCTCTCTCTGTACATAGTTCTCCTCTCTCTGTACATAGTTCTCTCTCTCTCTGTACATAGTTCTCTCTCTCTGTACATAGTTCTCTCTCTCTCTCTGTACATAGTTCTCTCTCTCTGTACATAGTTCTCTCTCTCTGTACATAGTTCTCTCTCTCTCTGTACATAGTTCTCTCTCTCTGTACATAGTTCTCTCTCTCTGTACATAGTTCTCTCTCTCTCTGTACATAGTTCTCTCTCTCTGTACATAGTTCTCTCTCTCTGTACATAGTTCTCTCTCTCTGTACATAGTTCTCTCTCTCTGTACATAGTTCTCTCTCTCTCTCTGTACATAGTTCTCTCTCTCTCTGTACATAGTTCTCTCTCTCTCTCTGTACATAGTTCTCTCTCTCTCTCTGTACATAGTTCTCTCTCTCTCTGTACATAGTTCTCTCTCTCTCTCTGTACATAGTTCTCTCTCTCTCTGTACATAGTTCTCTCTCTCTCTGTACATAGTTCTCTCTCTCTCTCTGTACATAGTTCTCCTCTCTCTCTGTACATAGTTCTCTCTCTCTCTGTACATAGTTCTCTCTCTCTCTCTGTACATAGTTCTCTCTCTCTCTGTACATAGTTCTCTCTCTCTCTCTGTACATAGTTCTCTCTCTCTCTCTGTACATAGTTCTCTCTCTCTGTACATAGTTCTCTCTCTCTCTGTACATAGTTCTCTCTCACTCTCTGTACATAGTTCTCTCTCTCTCTCTGTACATAGTTCTCTCTCTCTCTGTACATAGTTCTCTCTCTCTCTCTGTACATAGTTCTCTCTCTCTCGTACATAGTTCTCTCTCTCTCTGTACATAGTTTCTCTCTCTCTCTCTGTACATAGTTCTCTCTCTCTCTGTACATAGTTCTCTCTCTCTCTGTACATAGTTCTCTCTCTCTCTCTGTACATAGTTCTCTCTCTCTCTCTGTACATAGTTCTCTCTCTCTCTCTGTACATAGTTCTCTCTCTCTCTCTGTACATAGTTCTCTCTCTCTCTCTGTACATAGTTCTCTTCTCTCTCTGTACATAGTTCTCTCTCTCTCTCTGTACATAGTTCTCTCTCTCTGTACATAGTTCTCTCTCTCTGTACATAGTTCTCCTCTCTCTGTACATAGTTCTCTCTCTCTGTACATAGTTCTCTCTCTCTCTCTGTACATAGTTCTCTCTCTCTCTCTGTACATAGTTCTCTCTCTCTCTGTACATAGTTCTCTCTCTCTCTCTGTCTGTACATAGTTCTCTCTCTCTGTACATAGTTCTCTCTCTCTCTGTACATAGTTCTCACTCTCTCACTCTCTGTACATAGTTCTCTCTCTCTCTCTGTACATAGTTCTCTCTCTGTACATAGTTCTCTCTCACTCTCTGTACATAGTTCTCACTCTCTGTACATAGTTCTCACTCTCTGTACATAGTTCTCTCTCTCTCTGTACATAGTTCTCTCTCTCTCTCTCTCTACATAGTTCTCTCTCTGTACATAGTTATCTCTCTCTCTCTGTACATAGTTTATATATCTCTGTACATAGTTCTCTCTCTCCTCTCTGTTCTCCTCTCTGTACATAGTTCTCTCTCTGTACATAGTTCTCTCTCTCTCTCTACATAGTTCTCTCTCCTCTCTACATAGTTCTCTCTCTCTCTCTGTACATAGTTCTCTCTCTCTCTAGGCTCTGTACATAGTTCTCTCTCTCTGTACATAGTTCTCTCTCTCTCTGTACATGTTCTTCTCTCTCTGTACATAGTTTCTCTCTCTCTGTACATAGTTCTCTCTCCTCTGTACATCTCTCTGTACATAGTTCGCTCTCTCTGTACATAGTTCTCTCTCTCTGGCCATAGTTCTCTCTCTCATAGTTCTCTCTCTCACTCTGTACATAGTTCTCACTCTGTACATAGTTCTCTCTCTGTACATATCCTCTCTGTACATAGTTTCTCACTCTCTGTGCATAGTTCTCTTTTCACTCTGTACATAGTTCCTCACTCTCTGTACATAGGTTCTCTCACCTCTGTGCATAGTTCTCTCTCTCTCTCTGTACATAGTTCTCACTCTCTGTACATAGTTCTCCCTCTCTGTACATAGTTACTCTCCTCTGTACATAGTTCTCACTCTCTGTACATAGTTCTCATCACTGTACATAGTTCTCTCTCTCACTCTGTACATAGTTCTCTCTCTCTCTCTGTGCATAGTTCTCCTCTCTGTACATAGTTCTCACTCTCTGTACATAGTTCGCTCTCTCTGTACATAGTTCTCTCTCTCTGTATGATTCTCTCTCTCTGTACATAGTTCTCTCTCTCTCTCAGCCATAGTTCTCTCTCTCTCAGTATTACACTGAATTCTCTCTACATAATTCTCTCTCTCTCTGTACATAGTTCTCTCTCTCTCTGGCACATGTTCTATTCTCTCTCTGTGCAGTTCTCTCTCTCTCTGTACATAGTTCTTATCTCTCTCTCTACATAGTTCTCTCTCTCTCTGTACATAGTTCTCTCTCTCTCTGTGCATGTTCTCTCTCTCTGTACATAGTTCTCTCTCTCTGTACATAGTTCTCTCTCTGTACATAGTTCTCTCTCTCTGTACATAGTTTCTCTCTCTCCTGTACATAGTTCTCTCTCTCTCTGTACATAGTTCTCTCTCTCTATCTGTCTTACATAGTTCTCTCTCTCTCTGCATAGTTCTCTCTCTCTGTACATAGTTCTCTCTCTCTCTGTACATAGTTCTCTCTCTCTGTACATAGTTTTCTCTCTCTCTCTCTCTACATAGTTCTCTCTCTCTGTACATAGTTCTCATCTGTACATAGTTCTCTCACTCTCTGTACATAGTTCTCTCTCTCTCTGTACATAGTTCTCTCTCACTCTCTGTACATAGTTCTCACTCTCTGTACATAGTTCTCTCTCTGTACATAGTTCTCTCTCTCTGTACATAGTTCTCACTCTGTACATAGTTTTCTCTCTCATAGTTCTCTCTGGCTCTCACATAGTTCTCTCTCTCTCTGTGTACATAGTTCTCTCTCTCTGTACATAGTTCTCTCTCTCTCTGTACATAGTTCTCTCTGTACATAGTTCTCTCTCTGTACATAGTTCTCTCTCTCTGTACATAGTTCTCCTCTCTCTCTCTGTACATAGTTCTCTCTCTCTCTCTGTACATAGTTCTCTCTCTCTCTGTACACCGTTCTCACTCTCTGTGCATAGTTTCTCTCTCTCTAGTTCTCTCTACATAGTTCTCTCTCTCTGTACATAGTTCTCTCTCTCTCTGTACATAGTTCTCTCCTCTCTGGCATAGTTCTCTCTCTCTGTATAGTTCTCTCTCTCTCTGTACATAGTTCCTCTCTCTCTCTGTACATAGTTCTCTCTCTCTCTCTGTGCATAGTTCTCTCTCTCTCATAACACATAGTTCTCTCTGTACATAGTTCTCTCTCTGTACATAGTTCTCTCTCTCTGTACATAGTTCTCTCTCTCTCTCTGTACATAGTTCTCTCTCTCTCTCTCTGTACATAGTTCTCTCTCTCTCTCTGTACATAGTTCTCTCTCTCTGTACATAGTTCTCTCTCTCTCTGTACATAGTTCTCCTCTCTCTCTGTACATAGTTCTCACTCTCTGTACATAGTTCTCTCACTTGTACATAGTTCGCCTCTCTCTGTACACATAGTTCTCTCTCTCTCTGTACATAGTTCTCTCTCTCTCTCTGTACATAGTTCTTCTCTCTGTACATAGTTCTCTCTCTCTCTCTGTACATAGTTCTCTACCTCTGTACATATTCTCTCTCTCTGTACATAGTCTCCACCTCTGCATAGTTCTCACTCTCTGTACATAGTTCTCTCTCTCTGTCACATAGTTCTCACTCTGTACATAGTTCTCTCTCACTCTCTGTACATAGTTCTCTCTCTCTCTGTACATAGTTCTCCCTCTCTGTCATAGTTCTCTCTCTGTACATAGTTCT
>NW_027034197.1:0-7552 GCF_034236695.1 Oncorhynchus nerka | reverse complement strand
TGACCGGGGTAGGAGTTGCCAATTTCTGCTTGAAGAAGCTAGCCTTTGCTTTTCTAACTGCCTGTGTATAACGGTTTCTAGCTTCCCTGAACAGCTGCATATCACGGGGACTGTTCGATGCTAATGCAGAACGCCATAGGATGTTTTGTGTTGGTTAAGGGCAGTCAGGTCTGGGGAGAACCAAGGGCTATATCTGTTCCTGGTTCTAATTTTCTTGAATGGGGCATGTTTATTTAACATTGTTAGGAAGGCATTTTTAAAAATATCCAGGCATCCTCTACTGACGGGATGAGATCAATATCCTTCCAGGACACCCCGGCCAGGTCGATTAGAAAGGCCTGCTCGCTGAAGTGTTTCAGGGAGCGTTTTGCAGTGATGAGTGGAGGTCGTTTGACCGCTGACCCATTACGGATGCAGGCAATGAGGCAGTGATCGCTGAGATCTTGGTTGAAGACAGCAGAGGTGTATTTAGAGGGGAAGTTGGTTAGGATGATATCTATGAGGGTGCCCGTGTTTAAGGCTTTGGGGGTACCTGGTAGGTTCATTGATAATTTGTGTGAGATTGAGGGCATCAAGTTTAGATTGTAGGATGGCTGGGGTGTTAAGCATGTTCCAGTTTAGGTCGCCTAGCAGCACGAGCTCTGAAGATAGATGGGGGGCAATCAGTTCACATATGGTGTCCAGAGCACAGCTGGGGAGCAGAGGGTGGTCTATAGCAGGCGGCAACGGTGAGAGACTTGTTTTTAGAGAGGTGGATTTTTAAAAGTAGAAGTTCAAATTGTTTGGGTACAGACCTGGATAGTAGGACAGAACTCTGCAGGCTATCTTTTGCAGTAGATTGCAACACCGCCCCCTTTAGCAGTTCTATCTTGTCTGAAAATTTTGTAGTTTGGAATTAAAATTTCTGAATTTTTGGTGGTCTTCCTAAGCCAGGATTCAGACACAGCTAGAACATCCGGGTTGGCAGAGTGTGCTAAAGCAGTGAAAAGAACAAACTTAGGAGGAGGCTTCAATGTTAACATGCATGAAACCAAGGCTATTACGGTTACAGAAGTCATCAAAAGAGAGCGCCTGGGGAATAGGAGTGGAGCTAGGCACTGCAGGGCCTGGATTCACCTCTACACGCTAGAGGAACATAGGAGGAGAAGAATAAGGGTACGGCTAAAAGCAATAAGAATTGGTCGTCTAGAACGTCTGGAACAGAGAGTAAAAGGAGGTTTCTGGGGGCGATAAAATGGCATCAAGGTATAATGTACAGACAAGGTATGGTAGGATGTGAGTACAGTGGGGTAAACCTAGGTATTGTGATGAAGAGAGATATTGTCTCTGAAACATCATTGAAACCAGGAGATGTCATTGCATGTGTGGGTGGTGGAACTAATAAGTTGGATAAGGCATAGGCAGGACTAGAGGCTCTACAGTGAAATAAGCCAATAAACACTAACCAGAACAGCAATGGACAGAAGACATATTGACATTAAGGAGAGGCATCCTTAGTCGGAGTGATCAAAAAGGGTCGGGGAGTGGAGAGGTTGGTTTGGGGTCACGGCTGTTGAGACAGCTAGCCAGGACATCGGTGGCAAGCTAGCATAGGATGGAGGTCTGTTGTTAGCCACCTCTTAATTCCGTCCAGTAGATTAGTAGAGTTCCGTGTTGTGGGGGATTAGTCCAAATCACACAACAACAAAAAAATAAAAACAATAGATATAGTTATAGAGGCCCAAGAAGAAACATGTTAATAATAAAAATAAATAAATTGTCCGTTGTCTATTCTGAGAGCATCCACATAAGACAGCTACGGTTAGCAGGCCGCAGATGGGCATTCAGGTAACGTCGCTGACGGAGGAGCCAGGATCTCGCTTCGGGTAGATAACGTCGACGTCAATTTATGAAGGCCGGAGGGGAGCTCGTGTAAACGCAGTAAACGGGTCCGGATAGGTGACTGCAGCCCAGGAAGTGATTGACGGAGCTCAGGAGTGGTTGAGGGCTCGCTAGCTCCGGAGTAATTGATGTTTGCTCGAGGTCGGCGAAAGCAGATAGACACACGGATAAGCCAGCTAGCTGTGAGATCGGGATGAATGTCCAGAGAGCAGTTGAAATCCAGGGACATGGAAGAAAAAATCGGTCCGGTATGTTCCGTTCCGAGCCGCGCTGCTGTCGTACAAAACTGGCGATAGATTTTGAGTTAAAGGATGGCTAATGACCACACCGTGGTTAGCTGAATCTGAGCGAGTTGCCAGTAAAGCTAACTAGCTTCTGATTAGCTTCTGGCTAGCTTCTTGGAGGATTACGAATTTGATTGCAGATTTGAGGTAAATAATACTTATTTATACATATCAATTGGTGAGGCAGGTTGCAGGGAGAGTGTATTGAAGATGAGTTGATGGAAAATAAAAATAAAATGTATGTGAAAAAAAGTTGTAAATAAATATATATATACGACACGACAAGGCGAGGACAAAAAGGCGTCTGAACTGCTATGCCCATCTTGGAAAGCACCTCTCTTCTACACCTCTCTCCCCACCTCGTCTTTCTGTCTTCTACTCTCTCCCCACCTCGTCTTTCTGTCTTCTACACCTCTCCCCACCTCGTCTTTGTCTTCTCACCCTCCCTCCCACCTCGTCTTTCTGTCTTCTACACCTCTCTCCCCACCTCGTCTTTGTCTTCTCACTCTCTCCCACCTCGTCTTTCTGTCTTTACCTCTCTCCCCACCTCGTCTTTCTGTCTTCTGCCTCTCTCCCACCTCGTCTTTCTGTCTTCTACCTCTCTCCCCACCTCGTCTTTCTGTCTTCTGCCTCCCTCCCACCTCGTCTTTCTGTCTTCACACCTCTCTCCCCACCTCGTCTTTCTGTCTTCTACACCTCTCTCCCCACCTCGTCTTTCTGTCTTCTACTCTCTCCCCACCTCGTCTTTCTGTCTTCCCTCTCCCCCACCTGTCTTTCTGTCTTCTACCTCTCTCCCCTCGTCTTTGTCTTCTACACCTCCCTCCCCCACCTCGTCTTTCTGTCTTCTACCCTCTCTCCCCACCTCGTCTTCCTGTCTTCTACACCTCTCTCCCACCTCGTCTTTCTGTCTTCTACCCTCTCTCTCCCACCTCGTCTTTCTGTCTTCTACACCTCCCTCCCCACCTCTCTTTCTGTCTTCTACACCTCTCTCCCCACCTCGTCTTTCTGTCTTCTACACCTCTCTCCCCACCTCGTCTTTCTGTCTTCTACACCTCTCTCCCCACCTCGTCTTTCTGTCTTCTACACCTCTCTCCCCACCTCGTCTTTCTTCCTCGTTTTATAACGCACACCATATGTGCATTGAAGTACAGATTAACTTGTATTTATAATATAATATTACAATTATCATAATTATAATGCAAGTATTATGTATTTATATTTATTATGTATTTATTATGTATTTATTATGTATTTATTATCTATTTATAACACCTGGATAATGGACTTCCTTCAATAAAGCATTTCACATTCTCCACGGGGTGAAATTAAGTATCTCACTGAAAATACTATCTTGTCGTCACGGCTGTTGAAAGGAGAGGACCAAGGTGCAGCGTGGTGAGCGTACATTTTCTCTTTTATTAAGAAAAGTGACACCGAACAAAACAATAAACACTACAAAAACAAACCGTGAAGCTAAAGGCTATGTGCCATAAACAAAGTCAACCTCCCACAAAGACAGGAGGGAAAGGGCTACCTAAGTATGGTTCTCAATCAGAGACAACGATAGACAGCTGTCCCTGATTGAGAACCATACCAGGCCAAAACATAGAAATACAAAATCATAGATAACAAAACATAGAATGCCACCCTGACCAAACCAAATAGAGACATAAAAAGGCTCTCTAAGGTCAAGGCGTGACACCTGTGTCCTCAGATTAATGCTGATGAAGGGAGTTCGATATGCATACGTTTTTTTTCTGTATATATCAATTACAAATCAGTCTTTACTGACTGAAGACTTTTGGAGGATGGCCTGGTGTCAAGAAGGGCAGGAAAGAAGTCACTTCTCTCCAGGATATTCTGCAAAAGGTACAGGGATTGGACTGCTGAGGACTGGGGTAAAGTCATTTTATCTGATGAATCCCCTTTCTGATTGTTTGGGGCATCCGGAAAACAAGCTTGTCCGGAGAAGACAAGGTGAGCGCTACCATCAGTCCTGTGTCATGCCAACAGTAAAGCATCCTGAGACCATTCATGTGTGGGGTTGCTTCTCAGCCAAGGGAGTGGGCTCACTCACTCACAGCCATGAATAAAGAATGGTACCAACACGTTGAGGAGTACACCACATCAGTCAATGGCTTTATCAATAAATGCATCGAGCAGGTCGTCCCCAAAGTGACTACGTACATAACCCAACCAGAAGCAATGGATTACAGGCAACATTCGCACTGAGCTAAAGGCTAGAGCTGCCTCTTTCAAGGAGCGGGACTCTAACAAGAAATCCAGCTCTGCCCCCCGACGAACCATCAAACAGGCAAAGCATCAATACAGGACAAAGATCGAATCGTACGACACCGGCTAGTAGGGAGGAGTACGGCTCTGACGCTCGTTGGATTATTATTATCATTATTATCATTATTATCATTATTATTATCATCATTATTATTATTATTATTATTATTATCATCATTATTATCATTATTATCATTATTATTATTATTATGAATATTATTATCATTATTATTATTATTATTATCATTATTATTATCATTATTATGAATATTATTATCATTATTATTATTATTATTATTATCATTATTATCATCATTATCATTATTATGAATATTATTATCATTATTATTATTATTATTATTATTATTATCATTATTATCATCATTATCATTATTATGAATATTATTATCATTATTATCATCATTATCATTATTATGAATATTATTATCATTATCATTATTATTATTATTATTATTATCATCATTATTATTATTATTATTATTATCATCATTATCATTATTATTATTATTATGAATATTATTATCATTATTATTATTATTATTATTATCATTATTATTATCATTATTATGAATATTATTATCATTATTATTATTATTATTATTATCATTATTATCATCATTATCATTATTATTATTATTATTATCATTATTATCATCATTATCATTATTATGAATATTATTATCATTATCATTATTATTATTATTATCATTATTATTATTATTATTATTATTATGAAATGCACTGCCATTATTATCATCATGAATATTATTATCATTATCATTATTATTATTATTATCATTATCATTATTATTATTATTAGGGCGGATTATTATTATTATTATGAACGACGCCATTATTATCCGGGCCATTATTATTATTATTATTATTATCAATATTATTATCATTATTATCATTAGATTATTATTATGAATATTATGAACTATTATTATCATTATTATTATTATTATCATCATTATTTATCTGTTAGATAATTATATCATTATTAGGTTAGATATTATTATCATTATTAAGAGATAAATACATCAGGTTATTATGCTTATTATTATTATTAAGAATAAATTATCATCCCATTATTAGATGCTACATGCTATAAGAGATAAATACATCCCAGGTTAGATGCTACAAGAGACATTACATCCCAGGTTAGCATGTTACATGCTATAAGAGATAAACATTATCCCAGGTTAGATGCTACATGCTATAAGAGATAATCATTATTATTATCAGGTTAGATTATTATGATATAAGAGATAAATACATTATTATTATTGCTATCAGAGATAAATTATTATTAGGTTAGATGCTACATGCTATAATCATTATAATTATTATCATTATTAGATGCTATTATGCTATAAGAGATAAATATCATTTATTATTAGAGATGCTATCATTATATAAGAGATAAATACATAGCCTCAGGTTAGATGCTACATTGCTATAAATAGATACAATCTCATCCCTGGTTAGATGCTACATGCTATAAGAGATAAATACATCCCAGGTTAGATGCTACATGCTCTGAAAATGATAAATCTCTCCTCCCAGGTTAGATGCTACATGCTATAAGAGATAAATACATCCCAGGTTAGATGCTACTGCTATAAGAGATAAATACATCTCCGGTCAGATGATACATGCTATAAGAGATAAGATACAGGGCAGTGTTAGATGCCATGCTATAAGAGATAAATACATCCCAGGTTAGATGCTACAAGAGATAAATACATCCTCACTCCCAGATGCAGAGGGTGCTACGGGAGATAAATACATATCCCAGGTTAGATGCTACATGCTATAAGAGATAAATACATCCCAGGTTAGATGCTACATGCTATAAGAGATAAATACATCCCAGGTTAGATGCTACATGCTATAAGAGATAAATACATCCCAGGTTAGATGCTACATGCTATAAGAGATAAATACATCCCAGGTTAGATGCTACATGCTATAAGAGATAAATACATCCCAGGTTAGATGCTACATGCTATAAGAGATAAATACATCCCAGGTTAGATGCTACAAGAGATAAATACATCCCAGGTTAGATGCTACATGCTATAAGAGATAAATACATCCCAGGTTAGATGCTACATGCTATAAGAGATAAATACATCCCAGGTTAGATGCTACATGCTATTAGAGATAAATACATCCCAGGTTAGATGCTACATGCTATAAGAGATAAATACATCCCAGGTTAGATGCTACATGCTATAAGAGATAAATACATCCCAGGTTAGATGCTACATGCTATAAGAGATAAATACATCCCAGGTTAGATGCTACATGCTATAAGAGATAAATATATCCCAGGTTAGATGCTACAAGAGATAAATACATCCCAGGTTAGATGCTACATGCTATAAGAGATAAATACATCCCAGGTTAGATGCTACATGCTATAAGAGATAAATACATCCCAGGTTAAATGCTACATGCTATAAGAGATAAATACATCCCAGGTTAAATGCTACAAGAGATAAATACATCCCAGGTTAAATGCTACATGCTATAAGAGATAAATACATCCCAGGTTAAATGCTACATGCTATAAGAGATAAATATATCCCAGGTTAGATGCTACAAGAGATAAATACATCCCAGGTTAAATGCTACATGCTATAAGATATAAATACATCCCAGGTTAAATGCTACATGCTATAAGAGATAAATATATCCCAGGTTAAATGCTACAATTAGAGATAAATACATCCCAGGTTAAATGCTACAAGAGATAAATACATCCCAGGTTAAATGCTACATGCTATAAGATATAAATATACTGCATATGCTTTAAAAAAAAAACTTACAGTAATGAGTGCATACATTTTAGTATAGGTGACCCCAGAGGGAATCGAACCCACAATCCATTGCAAGTGCCATGCAACTGAGCCACACAGGGCTACATAGTTAGTAGATGCTATAATATATTTCATATGATCTGTTTTCATATGTTATCCCTTCTGCGCTTTTGAAGTGTTTCAATCTTATCAATGTATCAAGGTTTAACCCAATCCAGGACACAGTGTTTATCAGTAGTAACATTA
>NW_027034196.1:0-7551 GCF_034236695.1 Oncorhynchus nerka | reverse complement strand
TCTACGTGACAGTCTGAGGACACATTACTCTACGTGACAGTCTGAAGACTCATTCATTACTCTACGTGACAGTCAGACACATTACTCTACGTGACAGTCTGAAGACTCATTACTCTACGTGACAGTCAGAAGACGCATTACTCTACGTGACAGTCTGAAGACGCATTGTATTTATAAAGACTTTCTTACATCAGCCCATGTCACAAAGTGCTGTACAGAAACCCATCCTAAAACCCCAAACAGCAAGTAATGTAGAATTGTTTACATTGACTGCTGTGCGGTTTGTTGCTAATCTTACTTTGCTACCAGCCAACTTTATGGTTTTCACTTTTTAATTACCGTTTATATTTGTAGTTTTTCCCTCACTCAACTTTATCTGGACGTGGTTCGTCAGGACCTCCAACAGCCGAAGCTAAGTAGTAACATTAACATGATGCCTTCTAATTGCAGTCGCTGTACTCATAATATACAGGAGAACGATCGCCTTACGGCGAGGATAGCTGAGCTACAAGCCCAGCTTCAGACGCAACCGTTAGGCAAGGGTAATTTCAGTGTAGGAAAGGATGAAACAGCGTCTGTGCCACCAGGGTGCAGGCCAGTCTGCCATCTTAGTGGAGTCTGCTACAAGCACAGTCAGTGTAGTCAGCTCAGCTATCCCCATTGAGACCGTGTCTGTGCCTCGACCTAGGTTGGGCAAAACTAAACATGGCGGTGTTCGCCTTAGCAATCTCACTGGAATAAAGACCTCCTCCATTCCTGTCATTATTGAAAGAGATTGTGAAATCTCACATCTCAAAATAGGGCTACTTAATGTTATATCCCTCACTTCCAAGGCAATTATAGTCAATGAACTAATCACTGATCATAATCTTGATGTGATTGTCCTGACAGAAATATGGCTTAAGCCGGATGAATTTACTGTGTTAAGAGGCCTCA
Organism: Oncorhynchus nerka; assembly: GCF_034236695.1. Taxonomy (NCBI): domain Eukaryota; kingdom Metazoa; phylum Chordata; class Actinopteri; order Salmoniformes; family Salmonidae; genus Oncorhynchus; species Oncorhynchus nerka. The sequence goes on along the minus strand of NW_027034196.1, from coordinate 6,615 downwards.
CCTCCTTGTTACACTAGTGACCAAGACGTTTTCGTCTTTTGAGCTTCTAGTCATGAAATTTATGCAGCCTACTCAATCACTTTTTATAGCTACTGTTTACAGGCCTCCTGGGTCATATACAGTGTTCCTCACCGAGTTCCCTGAATTCACTTTTTATAGTTACTGTTTACAGGCCTCCTGGGTCATATACAGTGTTCCTCACTGAGTTCCCTGAATTCACTTTTTATAGCTACTGTTTACAGGCCTCCTGGGTCATATACAGTGTTCCTCACTGAGTTCCCTGAATTCACTTTTTATAGCTACTGTTTACAGGCCTCCTGGGTCATATACAGTGTTCCTCACCGAGTTCCCTGAATTCACTTTTTATAGCTACTGTTTACAGGCCTCCTGGGCCGTATACAGCGTTTCTCACTGAGTTCCCTGAATTCCTATCAGACCTTGTAGTCATAGCAGATAATATTCTAATCTTTGGTGACTTTAATATTCACATGGAAAAGTCCACAGACCCACTCCAAAAGGCTTTCGGAGCCATCATCGACTCAGTGGGTTTTGTCCAACATGTCTCTGGACCTACTCACTGTCACAGTCATACTCTGGACCTAGTTTTGTCTCGTGGAATAAATGTTGTGGTTCTTAATGTTTTTCCTCATAATCCTGGACTATCCGACCACCATTTTATTATGTTTGCAATCACAACAAACAATCTGCTCAGACCCCAACCAAGGAGCATCAAAAGTCATGCTACAAATTCTCAGACAACACAAAGATTCCTAGATGCCCTTCCAGACTCCCTCCGGAGTCTCAGGACACTGTGTCCCCATCCGACAATACCCCGGGACAGGGACAAACAGGCAGGATATAACCCCACCCACCCACTTTGCGAAAGCACAGCCCCCACACAACTGGAGGGATATCAATAGACCACCAACTTACTACCTGAGACCAGGCTGAGTATAGCCCACGAAAATCTCCTCCACCACACGAGCCTGAGGGGACTCAAACCGGATAGGAAGATAATTTTTTTCCAGATTTTTGCAATGTTACGAAGAATCAAAAAATTGTCTGTGAAAAATTATTGATATGTTTGTCAAAAGAGAGATCACGGTCCAGAGTAATGCAGAGGTCCTTCACAGTTTTATTTGAGACGACTGCAACCATCAAGATTAATTGTCAGATCCAACAGTAGAACTCTTTATTTCTTGGGATCTAGAACTAGCGTCTCTATTTTGTCTGTTTAAAAGTAAAACATTTCCTGTCATCCACTTTGTTATGTCTGAAACACAGGCTTCCAGGACATTTTGGGGCTTCACTATATTTCATCCAAATGTACAGCTGTGTGTCGTCCGCATAGCAGTGTTTCCAAATGACATCAACAAGAGATAGAAAATACAGTGCCTTTAGAAAGTATACAGACCCCGCAAAATAAATGTCCTATGCTACACACAATACCCCATTATGACAAAGCAAAAACAGTGTTTTTTAGAAGTTTTAGCAAGTGTATTCAAAATTAAAAACAGAAGTACCTTGTTTACATAAATATTCAGACCCTTTGCTATGAGACTCGAAATTGAGGTGCATCCTGTTTCCATTCATCATCCATGAGATGTTTTTACAACTTGATTGGAGTCCACCTGTGGTAAATTCAATTGATTGGACATAATTTGGAAAGACACACAACTGTCTATATAAGGTCCCACAGTTGTCAGCACATGTCAGAGCAAAAAGCAAACCATGAGGTCAAAGGAATTGTCCATAGAGCTCCGAGAGAGGATTGTGTTGAGGCACAGATCTGGGGAAGGGTACTAAAACAATTCTGCAGCATTGAAGGTCCCCAAAAACACAGTGGCCTCCATTATTCTTAAATTGAAGAAGTTTGGAAGCACCAAGACTCTTCCTAGAGCCTGGAGGCCCTTCCTGGAGAAGGGCCTTGGTCAGGGAGGTGACCAAGAACCCATAAGCCACTCTGACAGAGCTCCAGAGATCCTCTGTGGCGATGGGAGAACCTTCCAGAAGGACAACCATCTCTGCAGCACTCCACCAATCAGGCCTTTATGGTAGAGTGGCCAGATGGAAGCCACTCCTCAGTAAAAGGTGCATGATTTTCTGGTCTGCTGAAACCAAGATTGAACAACTCTTTGGCATGAATGTCAAGCGTCACGTCTGAAGTGAACCTGGCACCATCCGTATGGTGAATCATGGTGGTGGCAGCATTATGTTGTGGGGATGTTTTTTAGCGGCAGAGACTGGGAGACTAGTCAGGATTGAGGACAAGATGAACGGAGCAAAGTACAGAGAGATCCTTGATGAAAACCTGCTCCAGAGTGCTCAGGACCTCAGACCCGGCCGAAGTTTCACCTTCTGAAAGGACAATGACCCTAAGCACACAGCCAAGACAATGCAGGAGTGGCTTTGGGACAAGTCTCTGACTGTCCTTGAGTGGCCCAGCAAGAACCCGGACTCGAACCCGATTTAACGTCTCTGAAGAGACCTGAAAATAGCTGTGCAGCAACGCTTCCCATCCAACCTGACAGAGCTTGAGAGGATCTGCAGAGAAGAATGGGAGAAACTACCCAACTACAGGTGTGCCAAGCTTGCAGCGTCATAACCAAGACGTCTCGATGCTGTAATTGCTGCCAAAGGTGCTTCAACAAAGTACTGAGTAAAGGGACTGAATACCTATGTAAATGTAATATTTTTTTAATTTTTAATTTTTTTATTTTATAAATTAGCAAACATTTCAAAACAACTGTTTTTACTATGGGGTATTGTCAAGAAGATCACCTTCACAGTCGAAAAGCAAGCTGAGATCTACTGCTCAGACTTTTTATTTTTTATTTTTTACATTAACCTCACACAAACAGTGTTGTAGGAATGAGGTTTGGGCAGTAGGCCTAGTACATTATCACAGCATATTGGCTATGTGATCGGCCTTCCAATATTGTTAATCAGACCATATTATATTTCAAAACTCAAGCTTTGATAACAAAATAGATCAGTTGGTTTAGCACCTGTGAGGCACTGTGGAGCATGAATTTAAATAATTATCATTTTAATTTAACTGGACTGATGGTACCTGCATCTGATGGTCAACGAGGTCAACTCACAACGTCAGTGATCTTCAGGTCGAAAAGTCAGAGCTCTAGAAAGATGCCTGAGATTCTGACTTGGAATTCCGAGTTGGATTATCGTTCAAAACGATTTTTCCCAACCACCTCTCACGACCCCTGCTCCCTCCTTCCTTTCCTCTGGTGAGACTGTATTTTCTACAGAAATATTTGGGGATCTACTAGGAATGCCTTGAAGATCGACCGTTTGGCGACCACTGGAGTCAAGGGTCTGAACACTTATGTAAATGTTATATTTCATTTATATATATATATACATTTGCAATAATGTATAAAAAACTATTTTTGCTTTGTCATTAAGGGGCAGATTGAGGTGATAAGATAAATGTTTTTTAATCCATTTCAGAATAAGGCTGTAACGTAAGAAAAAATATGTCAAGGGGTCTGAATACTTTCCAAAGTATAGAGAAAACAATAGTGGTCCTAAAACGTATCCTTGAGGAATGCCGAAACGTACAATTGATTTGTCAGGTGACAAATCATTTACAGAGACAAACTGATATCTTTCCGACAGATAAGATCTAAACCAGGCCAGAACATGTCCGTGTAGACCAATTTGGGTTTCCAATCTCTCCAAAATAATGTGGTGATTGATGGTATCAAAAGCAGCACTAAGGTCTGGGAGCACGAGGACAGATGCAAAGCCTCAGTCTGACGCCATTAAAAGGTAATTTACCACCTTCACAAGTGCAGTCTCAGTGCTATGATGGGGTCTAAAACCAGACTGAAGCATTTTTATTTGTCTTCAGGAAGGAAGTGAGTTGCTGCGCAACAGCTTTTAGATTTTTTTTGAGAGGATTGGGAGATTCGATATATGTCAATATTTAAAAAAAAACATTTTCTGGTTGGGCTTTTTCAGGAGAGGCTTTATCACTGCCACTTTTAACGAGCTTGGTCCACATCTGGTGGATATTGGAGCCATTTATTATGGTCAACATACAAGGGCCAAGCACAGGAAGCAGCTCTATCAGTAGTTTAGTTGGAATAGGGTCCCTATCTGAGCGCTGGTGGTCTACTGTACTGCTGTATGGATAATCAAGGGATTGAGATTACATCAAATCAAATGATATTTGTCACATGCGCCGAATACAACAGTGAATTACAAGCCCTTAACTGACAATACAGTTTAGAAGAAAATAGAAAAATAACAAATAGTTAAAGTGCAACAATAAAATAACAGTAACAAGGCTATATACAGGGTGTTACGGTACAGAGTCAATGTGGAGGCTATATACAGGGTGTTACGGTACAGAGTCAATGTGGAGACTATATACAGGGTGTTACGGTACAGAGTCAATGTGGAGGCTATATACAGGGTATTACGGTACAGAGTCAATGTGGAGGCTATATACAGGGTGTTACGGTACAGAGTCAATGTGGAGGCTATATACAGGGGGTACTGGTACAGAGTCAATGTGTCAATGTGGAGGCTATATACAGGGTGTTACGGTACAGAGTCAATGTGGAGGCTATATACAGGGTATTACGGTACAGAGTCAATGTGGAGGCTATATACAGGGTATTACGGTACAGAGTCAATGTGGAGGCTATATACAGGGTATTACGGTACAGAGTCAATGTGGAGCCTATATACAGGGTGTTACGGTACAGAGTCAGTGTGGATGCTATATACAGGGTGTTACGGTACAGAGTCAATGTGGAGGCTATATACAGGGGGTACTGGTACAGAGTCAATGTGGAGGCTATATACAGGGGGTACCGGTACAGAGTCAATGTGGAGGCTATATACAGGGTATTACGTTAGAGAGTCAATGTGGAGGCTATATACAGGGGGTACCGGTACAGAGTCAATGTGGAGGCTATATACAGGGTATTACGGTACAGAGTCAATGTGGAGGATATATACAGGGGGTACCAGTACAGAGTCAATGTGGAGGCTATATACAGGGGGTACCGGTACAGAGTCAATGTGGAGGCTATATACAGGGGGTACCGGTACAGAGTCAATGTGTCAATGTGGAGGCTATATACAGGGTGTTACGGTACAGAGTCAATGTAGAGGCTTTATACAGGGGGTACTGGTACAGAGTCAATGTGGAGGCTATATACAGGGTATTATGGTACAGAGTCAATGTGGAGGCTATATACAGGGGGTACCGGTACAGAGTCAATGTGGAGGCTATATACAGGGGGTACCGGTACAGAGTCAATGTGGAGGCTATATACAGGGTATTACGGTACAGAGTCAATGTGGAGGCTATATACAGGGTGTTACGGTACAGAGTCAATGTGGAGGCTATATACAGGGGGTACCGGTACAGAGTCAATGTGGAGGCTATATACAGGGGGTACCGGTACAGAGTCAATGTGGAGGCTATATACAGGGGGTACCGGTACAGAGTCAATGTGGAGGCTATATACAGGGGTACCGGTACAGAGTCAATGTGGAGGCTATATACAGGGGTTGCAGTACAGAGTCAATGTGGGAGGCTATATACAGGGTGTTACGGTACAGAGTCAATGTGGAGGCTATATACAGGGGGTACCGGTACAGAGTCAATGTGGAGGCTATATACAGGGGCTACCAGTACAGAGTCAATGTGGAGGCTATATACAGTGTATTACGGTACAGAGTCAATGTGGAGGCTATATACAGGGTGTTACGGTTTGCAGAGTCAATGTGGAGGCTATATACAGGGGGCACTGTACAGAGTCAATGTGGAGGCTATATACAGGGGCTACCAGTACAGAGTCAATGTGGAGGCTATATACAGGGTGTTACGGTACAGAGTCAATGTGGAGGCTATATACAGGGGGTACCAGTACAGAGTCAATGTGGACGCTATATACAGGGTGTTACTGTACAGAATCAATATGGAGGCTATATACAGGGGGCACTGCAGAGTCAATGTGGAGACTATATACAGGGGGGTACCGTACAGAGTCAATGTGGAGGCTATATACAGGGTGTTACGGTACAGAGTCAATGTGGAGGCTATATATGTGGGTATTACGGTGCAGAGTCAATGTGGAGGATATATACAGGGGGTACCAGTACAGAGTCAATGTGGGGCTATATACAGGGGTACCGGCACAGAGTCAATGTGGAGGCTATATACAGGGTGTTACGTTAGAGAGTCAATGTGGAGGATATATACAGGGTATTAGGGTACAGAGTCAATGAGGCTATATACAGGTGTTGAAGTCACAGAGTCAATGTGGAGGCTATATACAGGGGGTGCAGCACAGAGTCAATGGGAGGCTATATACAGGGTGTTACGTTAGAGAGTCAATGGGAGGCTATATACAGGGTATTACGGTACAGAGTCAATGGGGAGGCTATATATTATGGGTATTGCTTTGCACAGAGTCAGGGAGGCTATATACAGGCACATGGTACAGAGTTTAAGTGGAGGCTATATACAGGGTAAGGCTTAGCACAGAGTCAATGTGAGGCTATATACAGGGTATTACTTGCACAGAGTCAATGTGGAGGCTATATACAGGTGTTACGGTACAGAGTCAATGA
>NW_027034195.1:0-7547 GCF_034236695.1 Oncorhynchus nerka | reverse complement strand
CTGGAGTTGGTTCTTATTGGACTATTTGTGGAGGTTGATTCTGTGCTGGTTCTATTGGGTATATTGGAGTTGATTCTGTTGGTCTTTTGGAGCATTTGGAGTTGATTCTGTTGGTTTTATTGGAGCTATATGGAGTTGATTCTATTGGTTTTATTGGACTATTTGGAGTTGATTCTGCTGGTTTTGTTGTTGATTCGTTGGTTTTATTGGAGCATATGGAGCGATTCTATTGGTTTTGCTGGACTATATGGAGTTGATTCTGTTGGTTTTATTGAGGTATATGGAGTTGGGATTCTGTTGGGTTTTATTGGACTATATGGAGTTGATTCTATTGGTTTTATTGAGTTGATTCTTATTGGTCTTATTAGTATATCGGAGTTGATTCTGTTGGTCTTTAGTGCTGGAGTCATGATGGAGTTCGATTCTTGTTGGTTTTATTGGAGTATATGGAGTTGATTCTATTGGTTTTATTGGAGTATATGGAGTTGATTCTGTTGGTTTTATTGGAGTATTTGGAGTTGATTCTGTTGGTTTTATTGGACTATTTGGAGTTGATTCTGTTGGTTTTATTGGAGAGTTGGAGTTGATTCTGTTGGTCTTATTGGACTATTTGGAGTTGATTCTGTTGGTTTTATTGAGTATTTGGAGTTGATTCTGTTGGTCTTATTGGAGTATTTGGAGTTGATTCTATTGGTTTTATTGGAGTATTTGGAGTTGATTCTATTGGTTTTATTGGAGTTGATTCTGTTTGGTTTTATTGGACTATTTTGGTTGATTCTATGGTTTTATTGGAGTATATGGAGTTGATTCTATTGGTTTTATTGGAGTTATTCTATTGGTTTTATTGACTATTTGAGTTGATTCTATTGGTTTTATTGGACTATTTGGAGTTGATTCTATTGGTTTTATTGGAGTTGATTCTGTTGGTTTTATTGAGACTATTTGGAGTTGATTCTGTTGGTTTTATTGGAGTATATGGAGTTGATTCTGTTGGTTTTATTGGACTATTTGGAGTTGATTCTATTGGTTTTAGTTGGAGTTGATTCTGTTGGTTTTATTGGAGTATATGGAGTTGATTCTATTGGTTTTATTGGACTATTTGGAGTTGATTCTATTGGTTTTATTGGACTATTCGGAGTTGATTCTATTGGTTTTATTGGAGTTGATTCTGTTGGTTTTATTGGACTATTTGGAGTTGATTCTATTGGTTTTATTGGAGTATATGGAGTTGATTCTGTTGGTTTTATTGGAGTATATGGAGTTGATTCTATTGGTTTTATTGGAGTTGATTCTGTTGGTCTTATTGGAGTATTGGAGTTGATTCTGTTGGTTTTATTGGAGTATATGGAGTTGATTCTGTTGGTTTTATTGGAGTATATGGAGTTGATTCTGTTGGTTTTATTGGAGTATATGGAGTTGATTCTGTTGGTTTTATTGGAGTATATGGAGTTGATTCTGTTGGTTTTATTGGAGTATATGGAGTTGATTCTGTTGGTCTTATTGGAGTATATGGAGTTGATTCTATTGGTTTTATTGGAGTATTTGGAGTTGATTCTGTTGGTCTTATTGGACTATTTGGAGTTGATTCTGTTGGTCTTATTGGAGTATATGGAGTTGATTCTGTTGGTTTTATTGGATATTTGGAGTTGATTCTATTGGTTTTATTGGAGTATATGGAGTTGATTCTATTGGTTTTATTGGAGTTGATTCTGTTGGTTTTATTGGACTATTTGGAGTTGATTCTATTGGTTTTATTGGAGTATTTGGAGTTGATTCTATTGGTTTTATTGGAGTTGATTCTGTTGATTTATTGAGTTGATTCTGTTGGTTTATTGGAGTATATGGAGTTGATTCTATTGGTTTTATTGGAGTATTTGGAGTTGATTCTATTGGTTTTATTGGAGTTGATTCTGTTGGTTTTATTGGACTATTTGGAGTTGATTCTGTTGGTTTTATTGGAGTATTTGGAGTTGATTCTATTGGTCTTATTGGACTATTGGAGTTGATTCTATTGGTTTTATTGGAGTTGATTCTGTTGGTTTTATTGGATATTTGGAGTTGATTCTATTGGTTTTATTGGTATTTGGAGTTGATTCTGTTGGTCTTATTGGACTATATGGAGTTGATTCTGTTGGTCTTATTGGACTATTTGGAGTTGATTCTGTTGGTCTTATTGGACTATTTGGAGTTGATTCTGTTGGTTTTATTGGAGTATATGGAGTTGATTCTGTTGGTTTTATTGGAGTTGATTCTGTTGGTCTTATTGGACTATTTGGAGTTGATTCTATTGGTTTTATTGGAGTATTTGGAGTTGATTCTGTTGGTCTTATTGGACTATTTGGAGTTGATTCTGTTGGTTTTATTGGAGTATATGGAGTTGATTCTATTGGTTTTATTGGACTATTTGGAGTTGATTCTGTTGGTTTTATTGGAGTATTTGGAGTTGATTCTATTGGTTTTATTGGACTATTTGGAGTTGATTCTATTGGTTTTATTGGACTATTTGGAGTTGATTCTATTGGTTTTATTGGAGTTGATTCTATTGGTTTTATTGGACTATTTGGAGTTGATTCTATTGGTTTTATTGGAGTATTTGGAGTTGATTCTGTTGGTTTTATTGGACTATTTGGAGTTGATTCTATTGGTTTTATTGGAGTTGATTCTGTTTGTCTTATTGGAGTATATGGAGTTGATTCTATTGGTTTTATTGGAGTATATGGAGTTGATTTTGTTGGTTTTATTGGAGTATATGGAGTTGATTCTGTTGGTTTTATTGGAGTATATGGAGTTGATTCTGTTGGTTTTATTGGAGTATATGGAGTTGATTCTGTTGGTTTTATTGGAGTATATGGAGTTGATTTTGTTGGTCTTATTGGAGTATATGGAGTTGATTCTATTGGTTTTATTGGAGTATTTGGAGTTGATTCTGTTGGTCTTATTGGACTATTTGGAGTTGATTCTGTTGGTCTTATTGGACTATTTGGAGTTGATTCTGTTGGTTTTATTGGACTATTTGGAGTTGATTCTATTGGTTTTATTGGAGTATATGGAGTTGATTCTATTGGTTTTATTGGAGTTGATTCTGTTGGTTTTATTGGACTATTTGGAGTTGATTCTATCGGTTTTATTGGAGTATTTGGAGTTGATTCTATTGGTTTTATTGGAGTTGATTCTGTTGGTTTTATTGGACTATTTGGAGTTGATTCTATTGGTTTTATTGGAGTATATGGAGTTGATTCTATTGGTTTTATTGGAGTATTTGTAGTTGATTCTATTGGTTTTATTGGAGTTGATTCTGTTGGTTTTAGTGGAGTTGATTCTGTTGGTTTTATTGGAGTATATGGAGTTGATTCTATTGGTTTTATTGGACTATTTGGAGTTGATTCTGTTGGTTTTATTGGAGTTGATTCTGTTGGTTTTATTGGAGTATATGGAGTTGATTCTTTTGGTTTTATTGGACTATTTGGAGTTGATTCTATTGGTTTTATTGGACTATTTGGAGTTGATTCTATTGGTTTTATTGGAGTTGATTCTATTGGTTTTATTGGACTATTTGGAGTTGATTCTATTGGTTTTATTGGAGTATTTGGAGTTGATTCTGTTGGTTTTATTGGACTATTTGGAGTTGATTCTATTGGTTTTATTGGAGTTGATTCTGTTTGTCTTATTGGAGTATATGGAGTTGATTCTATTGGTTTTATTGGAGTATATGGAGTTGATTTTGTTGGTTTTATTGGAGTATATGGAGTTGATTCTGTTGGTTTTATTGGAGTATATGGAGTTGATTCTGTTGGTTTTATTGGAGTATATGGAGTTGATTCTGTTGGTTTTATTGGAGTATATGGAGTTGATTTTGTTGGTCTTATTGGAGTATATGGAGTTGATTCTATTGGTTTTATTGGAGTATTTGGAGTTGATTCTGTTGGTCTTATTGGACTATTTGGAGTTGATTCTGTTGGTCTTATTGGACTATTTGGAGTTGATTCTGTTGGTTTTATTGGACTATTTGGAGTTGATTCTATTGGTTTTATTGGAGTATATGGAGTTGATTCTGTTGGTTTTATTGGAGTTGATTCTGTTGGTCTTTATTGAGTATTATTTGGAGTTGATTCTGGCTTGGTTTTGATTGACTATTGGTGTATTGGAGTTGATTCTGTTGGTTTTATTGGACTATTTGGAGTTGATTCTGTTGGTTTTATTGGAGTATATGGAGTTGATTCTGTTGGTTTTATTGGAGTATTTGGAGTTGATTCTGTTGGTTTTATTGGAGTATTTGGAGTTGATTCTGTTGGTTTTATTGGACTATTTGGAGTTGATTCTATTGGTTTTATTGGAGTATTTGGAGTTGATTCTATTGGTTTTATTGGAGTTGATTCTGTTGGTTTTATTGGACTATTTGGAGTTGATTCTATTGGTTTTATTGGAGTATATGAGTTGATTCTATTGGTTTTATTGGAGTATTTGTAGTTGATTCTATTGGTTTTATTGAGTTGATTCTATTGGTTTAGTGGAGTTGATTCTGTTGGTTTTATTGGAGTATATGGAGTTGATTCTATTGGTTTTATTGGACTATTTGGAGTTGATTCTGTTGGTTTTAGTGGAGTTGATTCTGTTGGTTTTATTGGAGTATATGGAGTTGATTCTTTTGGTTTTATTGGACTATTTGGAGTTGATTCTATTGGTTTTATTGGACTATTTGGAGTTGATTCTATTGGTTTTATTGGAGTTGATTCTATTGGTTTTATTGGACTATTTGGAGTTGATTCTATTGGTTTTATTGGAGTATTTGGAGTTGATTCTGTTGGTTTTATTGGACTATTTGGAGTTGATTCTATTGGTTTTATTGGAGTTGATTCTGTTTGTCTTATTGGAGTATATGGAGTTGATTCTATTGGTTTTATTGGAGTATATGGAGTTGATTTTGTTGGTTTTATTGGAGTATATGGAGTTGATTCTGTTGGTTTTATTGGAGTATATGGAGTTGATTCTGTTGGTTTTATTGGAGTATATGGAGTTGATTCTGTTGGTTTTATTGGAGTATATGGAGTTGATTTTGTTGGTCTTATTGGAGTATATGGAGTTGATTCTATTGGTTTTATTGGAGTATTTGGAGTTGATTCTGTTGGTCTTATTGGACTATTTGGAGTTGATTCTGTTGGTCTTATTGGACTATTTGGAGTTGATTCTGTTGGTTTTATTGGACTATTTGGAGTTGATTCTATTGGTTTTATTGGAGTATATGGAGTTGATTCTATTGGTTTTATTGGAGTTGATTCTGTTGGTTTTATTGGACTATTTGGAGTTGATTCTATTGGTTTTATTGGAGTATTTGGAGTTGATTCTGTTGGTTTTATTGGAGTTGATTCTGTTGGTTTAGTGGAGTTGATTCTGTTGGTTTATTGGAGTATATGGAGTTGATTCTATTGGTTTTATTGGAGTATTTGGAGTTGATTCTATTGGTATTTATTGGAGTTGATTCTGTTGGTTTTATTGGAGTATATGGAGTTGATTCTATTGGTTTTATTGGACTATTTGGAGTTGATTCTGTTGGTTTTATTGGAGTTGATTCTGTTGGTTTTATTGGAGTATATGGAGTTGATTCTGTTGGTTTTATTGGACTATTTGGAGTTGATTCTGTTGGTCTTATTGGAGTATATGGAGTTGATTCTATTGGTTTTATTGGAGTATTTGGAGTTGATTCTGTTGGTTTTATTGGACTATTTGGAGTTGATTCTATTGGTTTTATTGGAGTATATGGAGTTGATTCTATTGGTTTTATTGGACTATTTGGAGTTGATTCTATTGGTTTTATTGGACTATTTGGAGTTGATTCTGTTGGTCTTATTGGACTATTTGGAGTTGATTCTATTGGTTTTATTGGAGTATATGGAGTTGATTCTATTGGTTTTATTGGAGTTGATTCTGTTGGTTTTATTGGACTATTTGGAGTTGATTCTGTTGGTTTTATTGGACTATTTGGAGTTGATTCTGTTGGTTTTATTGGAGTATATGGAGTTGATTCTGTTGGTTTTATTGGAGTATTGGAGTTGATTCTATTGGTTTTATTGGACTATTTGGAGTTGATTCTGTTGGTTTTATTGGAGTATTTGGAGTTGATTCTATTGGTTTTATTGGACTATTTGGAGTTGATTCTATTGGTTTTATTGGACTATTTGGAGTTGATTCTATTGGTTTTATTGGAGTTGATTCTATTGGTTTTATTGGACTATTTGGAGTTGATTCTATTGGTTTTATTGGAGTATTTGGAGTTGATTCTGTTGGTTTTATTGGACTATTTGGAGTTGATTCTATTGGTTTTATTGGAGTTGATTCTGTTTGTCTTATTGGAGTATATGGAGTTGATTCTATTGGTTTTATTGGAGTATATGGAGTTGATTTTGTTGGTTTTATTGGAGTATATGGAGTTGATTCTGTTGGTTTTATTGGAGTATATGGAGTTGATTCTGTTGGTTTTATTGGAGTATATGGAGTTGATTCTGTTGGTTTTATTGGAGTATATGGAGTTGATTTTGTTGGTCTTATTGGAGTATATGGAGTTGATTCTATTGGTTTTATTGGAGTATTTGGAGTTGATTCTGTTGGTCTTATTGGACTATTTGGAGTTGATTCTGTTGGTCTTATTGGACTATTTGGAGTTGATTCTGTTGGTTTTATTGGACTATTTGGAGTTGATTCTATTGGTTTTATTGGAGTATATGGAGTTGATTCTATTGGTTTTATTGGAGTTGATTCTGTTGGTTTTATTGGACTATTTGGAGTTGATTCTATCGGTTTTATTGGAGTATTTGGAGTTGATTCTATTGGTTTTATTGGAGTTGATTCTGTTGGTTTTAGTGGAGTTGATTCTGTTGGTTTTATTGGAGTATATGGAGTTGATTCTATTGGTTTTATTGGAGTATTTGTAGTTGATTCTATTGGTTTTATTGGAGTTGATTCTGTTGGTTTTAGTGGAGTTGATTCTGTTGGTTTTATTGGAGTATATGGAGTTGATTCTATTGGTTTTATTGGACTATTTGGAGTTGATTCTGTTGGTTTTATTGGAGTTGATTCTGTTGGTTTTATTGGAGTATATGGAGTTGATTCTTTTGGTTTTATTGGACTATTTGGAGTTGATTCTGTTGGTCTTATTGGAGTATATGGAGTTGATTCTATTGGTTTTATTGGAGTATATGGAGTTGATTCTATTGGTTTTATTGGACTATTTGGAGTTGATTCTGTTGGTTTTATTGGAGTATATGGAGTTGATTCTGTTGGTTTTATTGGAGTATATGGAGTTGATTTTGTTGGTCTTATTGGAGTATATGGAGTTGATTCTATTGGTTTTATTGGAGTATTTGGAGTTGATTCTGTTGGTCTTATTGGACTATTTGGAGTTGATTCTGTTGGTTTTATTGGACTATTTGGAGTTGATTCTATTGGTTTTATTGGAGTATATGGAGTTGATTCTGTTGGTTTTATTGGAGTTGATTCTGTTGGTTTTATTGGACTATTTGGAGTTGATTCTATTGGTTTGATTGGAGTTGATT